>NC_043003.1:56754596-56759596 GCF_006345805.1 Octopus sinensis | reverse complement strand
TACTTACTGATTTTTCCGCATCATATAATGAGTTAAATTTATTTCTCAAGTTCTTTCACACCTTCTCTGTCTTTCATATATAAGTGTGTGTATGTGTGTTTGTGATTGTGTATGCATGAATATGCGACTATGCATGTGTATATGCATAATATTGTGAGTGTGTGTGTGTGTGTGGATATATATATATTTGTATAAATGCATGTTATTTATCAAGATGTATATATATATTTGTATGTGTGTGTATGTACGTATGTATGAATGTATACATATTTATGCATGCATATATATATTATATATATATATATATAATATATATATATATATATATATATATATATGCATGCATAAATATGTATATGAGTGTGTGTTAAAAAAATATCATGTCAATTTTGAGTGCTACACGCAACCTGAAACCCGGTGTCCATTAGAGAAATAATTGAGGTTGATTGCTCTGGACCTGTGAGGAGAAAAGCAAAACCTGACAAAGTAGTGTAATAAACCTAATCTTAACAAGACTTATCGAACTACATCGTACAATAGAACACTAATGTTGCTGGTACTTAAAATGAACCTCACAAATAAAATAAGTTTAGCCTTAAATGGTTGAGTAAATACGAGCTTTTTATGAGTGCCAAATATTTTACCACATGGGTAAATACCTGTTCTTTAGTTTGGATGAAAAGGCAATGTATAAAAGGTAAATTCATTATACAAGCATATATGTATGTATGTGTGTGTGAGTGTGTGTATGGGTTATATATATATAAATATATATATATATATAGTGATGATGTGAATATTTTCACTATTTCTCCCTAAAATTTCAGCCGAATATTTAAACTTCGTTCACCCGAATACATATGCTGAAACATATACACACACACGCAAACATGTACATGCACACACGCAAGGCCATTTATTTTTTTAACTATATCAAAAATAAATTTGTTAGCATAATTTATTTGTAACAACATCAAAAATTCTTCAAAACCTAGAAGACTTCAAAGGAAGACGATCAGATGCAATATGAACATGGCGTTACTTGGATTATTGAAGAGAGCTCTATGCTGACCTCATTTCCCATCCCGTTAAAAATACCTTCGAAGTTAAGCAATGTTAAAAATGGATGAAGTTGCTTGTCTTTGGTCTCCTCTCTTTATCTGTCAATACCTCTCTGTACCTGACAATTCCACTCCTACGTTATGACAGTTTTTTGGCTATTGTTGTCGCTAAAGTCTAACCACACGGTTGAATGGATTTGACCATTCTACTTCAGAATGTTGTACCCCCATACAAAACAAAACATCTCGAAAATTAATGTCTATGGAAATGCTGAGATTTGAAGATATGAAGCAATGGCATATATATATATATATATATAATATATATATTATATATATATATATATATATATATAATATATATATATTATATATATATATATGCGTGTGCATATGTGTCTGTCACAAAACGCGATTTGAAAGAGGTATACTTATGTATATATACAAAATGGCAGATCATTAGTAAGGAGAGACGCACAGAAAGAAGAAAGCAAAGGACCACTGATGAGGTCATAAGTGTGACGAAAGAATTCTGACCGAAATACAATTAATATAAAATAAAGCTGAAGAAAGTGAACACCAGATACATAGTGCGTGTGTTTTTATTGGCTAAACTGGCAACATGGCCATCCAGAAATACAACAATATGTGTATATATTATTTTAAATATATTTTATCGCACCTGGTTTCCCGGATACATTCCTCCATCCTTTGTTTATCTCAACACATCTAAAAGAAGTTACGCACGCGCATGCAGGATACCCCTCACACAGCTACACACACACACTGACTAACTAACACATTCACTCACTCAATTACTCTCTCTCTCTCTCTCTCTCACACACACATACACACATATTATGTTACTTGTAAATCAACATTATATAAACATTATACGAGTTTAAGCGCATGCAATTATATAGCCATTTAGAACTATGTCTCTGCAATTTGGTGTATACATACATACATACATACAAACATACACATACACACACACACACACACACACACACACATATATATATATATATATATATATGTATATATATTCAGAGGAAGTGAGAATAGACCCATTTGGATTCATTTAAAATGAGTGTGTGGATTGATTAATGTGCAAAAGTCAATTGCGCTAAGTAGAATCATTTCCGTGTTCATCAAGGAACGTTATAATAGCGATTGAAGTGGAACTCAGGAAATACGTATTCTTTATTTTTTTCTATTTAGTTGTTTACAAATGTGTGTCGGTGAGTGTAATATCATATGAGTATATTACAAAACGTTGTATTTAGACAGTAGCCGACATTTCGTATCTGTTATACTTTAACAATTATGTTTTAATTGACTCCATGCTATCAGTATATTGTTGAAGTGCATTATCATTTATTTTCCTATAACAATTCAGCTGCTTTATATATTTCTACTATTAGCAGGGAGGTGACAGAATTGTTACTGCGTCTGACAAAAGGCTAAGCGGTATTTCTTCGGCTTTATGTTCCGAGTTCAAAATCTGCAGAAAATGACTTTGTTTTTTCATTTCATTTGTGGACAAATGAAAAGTCGAGCACTGGGTTCGTGTGACCGACAAGATTTCCCTCTCACTAATATTTCAAGCCTTATGGTATAGTAGGAAATATTATTAGTGAAGAGTTGGCAGAGCAATTACCTTGCCGGAAAAGATGCTTAGCGGTTTTTTCTTTCCCAGCCCATTCTGCCGAGGTCGAATTTCCCCTTTGGTGATGATACATTGAGTAAACGTTGAGCAGTTGGGTTTGATGTTATTGAACTCTGTCTCCCCTTTTAAATTGGCGTATTTGTGACAAAAATTAGAAATTATTATTGGCAACAAACTGGCAGGATAATTATTACACCAGACAAAATACAGGCATTTCTCCCGGCTTTTCACCTTCTGATGCCAGTAAAGCTGAATTTTTCTGTCATCCCTTCGTGGAAGATAAAATGAGTACCAGCTAAATAATGGAGTCGATATAATCAACTTTTCACTCTCCTCAATATTATTAGATTTCTGCGTAGAATAAAAAAATGTATCATTGATTTCAGACTCGATTGTTAGCTTCTTATTTGCTTCGTCACTGTTATTCCTCATTAGGCAGCCATTGAATAAAATGCATATTAGCAGTGACTTATCTCATTTTATATCAGAAGATTGTTTACCACCACCTAATGTAATGCGCACTTTATGTTTACTAAAACAATAATTTTGAGATTTATGTATGATTTACTTTTATTTCACTCAGATTGCATAACATAATACGTAGTCTGTATCCACGAGGATGCAATTCTTAGTTTTTAACTCTTCCAAACCTGATCCTATTAAAATTACCAGTTCACTCATGGTTGAGGCATATTCAAATCCGTTAGAAAGTCTTTCAATGTATTTTGTTGTGGAGAACATTTCTCGCTCTAGCGGTATAAGTCAGCTCACAGCACTCTCTAGCCAGACTTGATGGATGCATGCTTTTCGGAGTGATTATCCTTTCTTCAGTACCAGAAAACGGAAACGCTGCGAACTGACAAGAGAGACAGATCGCTTTTATTATATTGCCATCATTGTATACAATATCCAGTTGTGCTAGTCATCAACTCACCGTAAATAAAGTACCGACCGAATGCGCTAAGTGATGAGGTCTATAAATACAAACTTATTACCTGATCAACTATGCATGAGACTTATTTGAACTTAGAAGAAAAGCATTCACCAGATTCTGTCATGGAGAACATTTCTTGTTGTAGATAGGTGTAAGCACGCGAATTAACTAGGTAACAATTTAATTTTATTTCAGTACATCAATCCGTGGAAAGTTTGTAATTTTACACTTCATTGCTTGGTGATTTTGTCCCGTACATTATTAGCAATGTAATATTTGAATAACGAAATTCCATCTGTAAGGTTTGCTTTCATGATTGGCTTTCATATATGTGTAAGATTACCTCTATTATTTTTATTAACAACAGCAATAATGATAATAACGTGAGATCAGTTGAATGATGGTAGTACAACACTGTTAGTTAATCTCAATTATGTACAGTTCTTTCTCTCTCTCTCTCAAAATATGAGTGTGTGTGTGTGTGTGTGATGTGTGTATGTATGGATGGATGCATGTACTATTAGGTATTGATTAAGAGAACTGCGCGGCTATCACAGAGAGTTCCTTTTACAGAACCGGCAATCAGCCCGCATAGCGACCCAATGTACAGGAGCATAAATTAGACTGCCCATGCTACTGAAATTTTGAAGATTCGATCGATGAAATTATTTCAACTGAGTACTGAATCGTTAGCGTAACCACGAATTCCTATTAATCTGGTGAATTAACTTTCTAGTGTTACATTGACTTTTGAATATATAAGTTTATTTTATGATACCGTGCAAGAATTTTGATGCAAACTTGTAAGAATGATTTCTAGATTGAAGTGCGTGGCTTCCGAAGAGGACTAATTTGAAAGAGATTAAAAACCAAATTAGTCGGTTTTGTAGTTTTGTTTTCATATCACTAGTACTTATTGCACATACCTCGTATAATTCAAAAACTCATTTGTCTTTGTTTTTTCGTCTTATGTTATTTTCGTTTACCATACAGACGACAAACGATAATATCCACTAAGGGTACGTTTCTCGTCTATTGACAGTAACTGTGCAATCCAAGAAATCTGTTCCTCACTTCTTTGGTTGTGCCGCTTTGAAAATGGTGATTAAAAGTGTTATTGATAATATACTATTTATCTATATAAGGCGGCGAGCCGTCAAAATAGTTACAACACCGGGCAAAATTATTTGCGGTATTTCATTCGCCTTTATGTCTTAAGTTCATGTTTCACCGAGGTCGACATTTCCTTTCATTTTTACGGCGTCAGTAAATGAAACACTGGAATCGATGTACTCGACTTGTCCCCTCTGTCTTAATTTCAAACTTTATGTTT
>NC_043003.1:56734596-56749596 GCF_006345805.1 Octopus sinensis | reverse complement strand
TGGAATATAAGTATTATAAGTCCAACAGCCGTTTCTACTCGTTCGATGATCCATAATAATGTTGCTAGATTTATTCCATCACAAAATGTGACCATGTGGGTGCATTTAACATACGATGAGACGAGGTTCCATCATCAGGGTAGAGAAGATCTTATATTTCATATCTAAATGCAGAATTCAAAGTGTCTTCTATACAGAGAATATCTGAATCTCCTCAGTGACCTATATATATATATATATATATATATATATATACAATCATTCAATCATTCAATACACTGACTGTTATTTTTAGCTCAGCGATTTAGTTTATTTGTGAGCATCCTATAAGCCATTACCGTGCCGTATTTTCTATTATACTTCTTTGACGTACTTTAGAGCAGTCAGTTTCGTTGAAATCATAACAGACTTGTACGTTGCACTACAGTATCGTTTCTTCTGCAGAAATTTAACCTACGAAGGTCAAAAGATCACGTTAGATCCTTCTATCTAACAAGTCTGAAAGAGTAACGGACACTAAATCGCATCGTTTGACATATCTACTGGGATACTTGTATCTCAATGTTTTAGTGATATGCCTAAGACAGCACTATTCACGGAAGACGTCCTTGCAGCTTTCTGATTAATTACTCGGTACTATCGTAGCTAGAGTGTGTGCCGCCCAGACCGGCCTTTTCGTTTGCTGCTCGCAGACCCTACAAAAGAAACATATATTTCCTATATCAGACCCAAATGTGCCGCCAATTTAAAGTTGCTGCTCGGGGTGGACCCCAGCTACGCCAGTGTAACTCGGTGCTTTAACAAAAGTCCATCTGAAATAGTCAGTCATTAGTCAATAAAAATTAGTTTCGAGAACCTGCAGCGTTCTGAAAGAATTAAATCGTTTTAAGAAACATTTATTGTATTAAATACATTTATGTTGTTTTATTTTTATTTTAAGTAAGTGAATAGACAGATTTTAAAACAAATTATTTTTTAGGAAAACCTATTTTATTTCTTTATCTACGTTGTAACTAATTGTGAAAATTAATAATTACTTTATAGATGTAATTACAGCTAGGTTTAGAGCATAGAAATCTAGGGGAAAATTTCGACAAAAGAAATACAGTAGGTGTCCATGTTACAAATCTTCACCTCTCTACAGTTTTATATATAACTATATTTTATAATGATAAATCTAATGATAAATATTTTATAAGTTAATGGATTGGGCAATATAAAATGTTTGTGAAATGCGGTGTTGTCGGGAGGAATTTGATTCAGTGCAGTCTTTCATAGTTATAAGGAACCTCCACGCCTGATCTATACGATGCTTAAGTTTCGTTTACTCTCTCTTCTATCTTTGGTAATACATTTATTTATACCATATTACAGTCATAATGTAGAATTTTTGGCTTTGTTAGTGGTAGGAAAGCAGCTTGTAGGATCTACGGCCTTACAATGCCTTAAATATTGGCGACAACGAAGTGGGGAAGACAAGAAGCGAAGAAACTACGACCGTTAGGTTGCTGCAATAACAAACAGAGCACTGAGATATCGACATGCTAAACGTTAGAGCTGACATAAATTTAAAGTGATCAGAAAAAAGTAGATTAAGTGAACGGAAACCAAATGTTTGGCAACGGAGCTAAAGAAAGCAATGGAGATGGTCTGCTATCAAGGTGTTGATTTATTTCAGTTTACTTCATAATACATCACTCCCGCTCAGGTAAACATTTATTCTGCACGACATTATTTCAGAAGTTAACTATATTCGATAGAGATGGTGGTTTTTTTTCAGATTAAGCTGTTGATGCATTCATTCTTCCCAAAAAGAGAAATCATCATCTTGACTTCCCTTCTTGCGCAATAATAATAAAAATAAAGTATCCAATGAAAAGGTTTGCAAATATTTTATGTGCATTTGTCAAGTACTTGAACACAAGTCGTGATTTTTTAAAATTTATATTTGCTGTCATTTTTTATGTTTGGCTGAAGTGTTTGGTTTAACGTTGAGGACAATTATTGTATCTGAACGGCGATTTCTTCATGAATAATTTTTGCACACGTTTTAGGATGATCAAGCTGAAATGCTTCTTAAGATATTTTTTCTTTCATAAGACGTCACGTTTTAACAGAGCCCTTGGATCCCGCTCGGAAGTACTCTCTCTCTCTCTCTCTCTCTCTCTCTCTCTCTCTCTCTCTCTCTCTCTCTCTTGATACGCTTGCTCTTCAACTGATTTTTTTTTTATTGTTTCTTAAGGAATAAACGTGGTAACAAGAAAATTTCTTCCAGTGATTAATTACGTCTCTTTCGATTTTCAGTTCAAACTCCACCAGAGTAAACTTTGACTTTTATCACTTCGAGGCCGATGGAACGAATTAATATATAACTACAACATTTCATGCAATCATCTATACCCAGTTCTCAAAATCTGTAACCTTGAGCCTACATTGGAAATATTTATTAGCATTAAATTTTGAAACAAAACCAGCAGTTTTCGGGGATGGAGCTAAGTCGATTAAATCAACCCCAGTGCTCAACTATCTCTTATTTTATCGACTCCGGCGGAATTTGAACTCAGATATTAAAGACAGACAAAATACATATTTCCTTACTACCTACAGGTGGCTAAACTCAGATAGGACAAACAAGGACAGACAAACGGATTAAGTTGATTCTATCGACCCCAGTGCGTAGCTGGTACTTATTTAATCGACCCCGAAAGGATGAAAGGCAAAGTCGACTTCGGCGGAATTTGAACTCAGAACGTAGCGGCAGATGAAATACATATTTCTTTACTACCCACAAGGGGCTAAACAGAGAGAGGACAAACAAGGAGAGACAAACGCATTAATTCGATTATATCGACCCTAGTGCGTAACTGGTACTTAATTTATCGACCCCGAAAGGATGAAAGGCAAAGTCGACCTCAGCGGAATTTGAACTCAGAACGTAACGGCAGACGAAATACGGCTAAGCATTTCGCCCGGCGTGCTAACGTTTCTGCCAGCTCGCCTCCTTATGTTAGAAATAATTTGTAATGAGCGGAATCGCAAGATTAACAATAAAAATTGACATTCTGAGTTCAGTAGTATCTCTAAGTTCTTCGAGCCATTAAGTCTTAACAAGATCAGTTTTCACAGATACCAACTTGGTGTCGATGAAATAGACTCCTTTAGCGCATCCAGCAAAGTTTTTCTACTCATTTGTTTACTTGTTACGGGTATCACTCAGTAATCTGCGAGGAAACCAGGGTGAGTGGGGAAATGAAAGCAAGTAGCACTCAACACGTTGGAAGCAGTTACATATATTTCACTAATAGTTCTACTCAGTGTTACATAACTCAAAGTTTTTTGATGCGTATCATGCTTCCAGCTCATCAGATGGCTGTCGTTCTATCTGTCCGTCTGTTGGAATTCTATCTATCTATCTATCAATCTATCTATCTATCTATCTATCTATCTATCTATCTATCTATCTATCTATCTATCTATCTATCTATTTATCTATCTATCTATCTATCTATCTATCTATCTATCTAACTATCTGTCTGTCTGTCTGCCTCTCTGTCTGTCTGTCTATCTATCTATCTATCTATCTATCTATCTATCTATCTATCTATCTATCTATCTATCTATCTATCTATCTATCTATCTATCTGTCTGTCTGTCTGCCTCTCTGTCTGTCTGTCTATCTATCTATCTATTTATCTATCTATCTATCTATCTATCTATCTATCTATCTATCTATCTATCTATCTATCTATCTATCTATGTCTGTCTCCTTGTCTTTCTGTCTGGCTGTTTTTCTGTTTGTGCGTCTGTGTGTGTGATGAGATGAACCCGTCTTATGTGCTCAACAAACTTTATGCCAAGTAGAGCTTTGTGAACCTGTTATACACACACACACATACACACAAACACACACATACATATTTATATAAACATATATTATAGGTCCAGGCGTAGGTGTGAGGTAAGAAGTTTGCTTCTTACCTGTATGATACCGGTTTTAGACCTACTGAGTCCAACAGTGGGCAAGTGTCTTCTACTATAGCATCGGGCCGACCATAGACTTTTCAGTGGATTTGGTAGACGGAAACAGAGAATCCATTTGTGTAGATACATGTTTGCATGCATTTATGTATATGTATATAATCTAACTGCCTGTCGTATCTGTTTGACAATCTTTCTATTTATCTATCTATGTAACTATCCGTCATTCTGTTTATTTGTGTGACTGCTATCTATCTAGTTATCTACCTGTCTATCAAACCTGCTTATATATCTTTCAATGAGTGTATAACACACACCCTAATTTTGAGACGGATATTTCAGATAGAGAAAAAATAAGTATATTTAAATGAAAAGTTAATATTAAAATTCATGTAAATAATTCCTGCCATTTTCATAACTTTCAAATTTTTGGTTAAGAAGCTTCACTTAAAAAATGAAGTCATATTTGAAATTTAAAAACTTACCCTTACTAAAATAAAAACAAACGGAAATAACTCTGACAAACATAAAAATAAAAACAATTATTGAATACTAGCAATGTGATTTCCATCGGGATATTCGAAGTAGTGAATAAATACAAAGATACTTCGCTGTTTTTCCTTTATTTCCTATATTTGTTATCTTCTAAACTTTGATTTGTATTTTTGCTTGTGCCGTATTGGAAACTTTGAAATACTACTTCGCGTCTGGTATCTTCGATACTTTTGAATTTTTTTCATAAGTCAGTCCATGTTTCGCACCATATAATGCATTATTGATATCACACTTCTTGGGAAACTTAGCAGTAGTTTTTTTCGTTGTTGAATTCTACAATTTCTTAACTTACTGACACTTTTTTAAAAGATTATTTGAATTTTCAGGAAAATGGTTTTACTTACTAAGAGATACAGATATTCACCTCCCCATATATATATATATATATATATATATATATTATTTATATTTATCTATCTATCTATCTATATATATATATATATATATTATATATATATATATATATATATATATTCATATTTATATATATATATATAAACATATACATATATTTATTTCTCTATATGTGTATTATATATATACATACGTATATATATATGTGTGTGTATATATATATATGTGTGTGAGTGTGTATGTATGTATATATGTATGCATTTACATATATATAGTTAACAAAAATGAGGAAAAAGACAAGAAAAACAACAATACGTTGACGTGGTTCATGCAATATATATATATATATTGTTCCAACATATATATACATATTGCTCCAACATGGTCGCAGTCAAATGACTGAATCAGGTAAAAGAAATAAAAGGATCCATTATTATTATTATTATTATTATTATTATTATTATTATTATTATTATATTATTATTATTATTATTATTATCATTATTAGATAATGAATAGTAAGATACACACTTGGTAGCTTACCGGCAAGTCACGTTTACTTTCAGTGTTCGTTTGGTTTAACGGAGAGACGGAAGACGGAAGATAAAAGATGTTTATTGATCACTACAACTGTTTCGACCCCATCTAGCATTGAAGCCTCACAGTTGGGAAATAGGACAAATGGTTTAGGAGTATTATTACTCTTTTCTACTGCGTTGTCTTTATTTCATGTGAATTTTATTGATTTTCTCTTTGTCTCTTTCTACTTTAATACTTTAGTTTAATCGCTCAATAAATTGAGCCGTAGGCCTCAATATTATAAACATGGAGAAATTTATCTATAAATATAACATGTGACATTATATTTATGGATAAATTCCTCTATTTTATATATTATTGTGTCATATTATTATTAATAAATTACCTCCCACATACCGCAGCTTTTTCTCTTGAAGTTTATACAGCTTGGCTTGAAAAATTGCCTTAAATCGGTTAAGTCGCTTCCCCGCAGAAGAATTTAGTATGGACGCCTACACTATCGATTATTCTATGAAAAACATACCTATAACATCCAGGGAAACTTGTGGAGAAAATTACAGACATTATTAAGTGTATGAGATGGAAATTCTTCTTTTACAAGATGGAAAAGGCTAGTACAGAGAACATATTTTATGGGGAAAAAATCAAAGAAATTATTTCGTAAAATCAAGGACCAAGAAGACTTCGTAAGTCTTTTAACACTTTCCAACTGAAACTGAAAAATTACATTAAATGCATTAAAAAGTTTTTAAAAAACGACACTTTTTTCTGATAAAACCAAGAATTTATAACTTCTAGAAAGCAGCACATACTCCCGTCTGCTACATAACAACACTATTAATAATTACACTAAAGCAAGGCCACAAGTTTATAACGACAATAGTAAAGAAGCTAGCATCATAGCCGCTAGGCTTAAATTAGAGAAAAAAATTGAGGTCCTCCCCCAAACAGAGGTCTTTATAACTATTAAAGATCAGAAAAAGAACTTCCTATCTAATCCTAAATGTAAACTTATTAACCCACCAAAATCAGTAATTGGTATTATTAATAAAGAAATTTTAGGAAATATCAATGCGAAAGTCAGAATTGCTACTAGATTAGTCCAATGATCTAATAGCATAGAAATCGCTGACTGGTTTAAAACCATTAGGAAAGCGATATTTACATTGTCACATCTATCTATCTATCTATCTATCTATCTATCTATCTATCTATCTATCTATCTATCTATCTATCTATCTATCTATCTCTATCTGTCTATTTATCTATCTATCTATACCCAGGGCACTGATATTTTAAATCAGTGGTGCTATGAAGTTAGACATGGCCTGGACCAATCTTTGTCGAAACATATCCAAGTTATCTATCTATCTTTGTATATATATATATATATATATATATATATAGATATATATATATATATATATATATATATATATATATATATATATATACATATATATGTATATCCATATATAAGTATGTATATAGATATGTATGTATATAAAACTAAGTTATTTTATTCCACATCGGTAGGGTGATAGGGAATATAGAAGTTGAAAATGCACTAAGGTAGTTAAAATATTTTTATCAATATATTTAAAGCTTTCACCGGTTTCACTCTTAAAACTTATTTTCAAGAAGTTCAAATATAAAGACGTGGCTTATGTCACCCCTGTCTTCCTTCTGACTAGTGTTTGAAGCTTACCTTATTTTTATAGGGAGTTCATGGCTCAAACTCGTATATTTTGAAAATTTGTTTGGTAGAGGATAGTCACGTGACTGGTCTTAGAAATGTTTGTAGATTCCTCGCCACGTCCGTGTGTGGCTATCAAGTGACAATGTTTGGCTGACACGGTTGAATCAACATCTCCAAACAATGGACGGGACATATCCAAAGTATCAGAGCATTATTGATCAACCTCGATGAAAGTTGAACTCAGGATGTAAAAACGGACAAAATGCTTCTCACAGTTTTGCCCAGTATGCTAAAGACTCTGTCGGCTCGCCACATTAAGCATCGTATATATTTATAAGAGTCCAATTCATGTTTGCAAAGACACCGGAAAACCTTTTGATACGTGTAAAGCAGTTATATATCAAAGCTGAAAACTTTCGCGAGCATGGTATACTTTGTTTTTTCACTGTTGAGAAAATATTCGACTAAGGACATAATTGTAACAGAAGAAATAACAGATGGCTATGTGCAGATCCTTTTGATGTCAACAGAGTGATGGTCACTAAGTTCCCAACAGCTTGATGTTTTAGGAATGGTGAGTAAAGAAGGTCTGTAATTTCAACTGACACATTTTCACGTGGTCTTAGAATTAATGCTACTGATTCGCTGAGTTGCTGGAGGTAGTTATTAAGCCCGGGATAGATAAAGTATGCAATGTGGGGCCAAACGTGATTCTAACAACACCCATGTAACCCAAGAAAGTATAGCAGTAAACTTTTACGGACATGTAACAAGAAAATTGTAGCCGCCATTGTGATCGAATTTATATCCAATGTACTGCTACAATTAGAGGCTTATTGAAACGCTGACTTATTGAAATCCTCAGTATACTGTATCTTCTATGAAATCTGTTGTTGTCGAGGAGCTGTCTGTTCTATATAAGATGCATTTAGTGCATGAATGTCGAAGGTTTTAATGATGTAGAGAAATACAGCATTAATGCAGTCGTCGAAACAAAACAAGAACTCATGAAATAATCTTTTATGGAAGTGTATCTACTATATGCGCACTACATTTTATTGAAATAGATTCAGTTTGGTAGATAGCGTTCTTTTATTAGGTTACAAAATATGTCCTTAAATAGTTCTCGCAAAATATATATACCCTATACATGTGCACAGGTACACACAAACACACACAGTCACATACGTACACACCCACACACAGACACAGACACACACACACACATACACACACACACACACACACACACACACATATATATATATATATATACACAAACATATACTTACCTATATATACGAATGAATATATGTACATGTATATATATATATTTATATGTTGTTTATCTGAATAGGTATACATGTGAATGAATATACATTATATAATATGGACATCAAGAAGTGTTTATATATATATAATATATATATATTATATATATATAATATATATATATATATATGAATATATATGTGTGTGTTTGTATGATAAATGTGTAGACACCCACCCATTGACACACAAACAAACCTACTCAAACAGACACATGCACATATACATATCTATCTATCTATCTATCTTCTATATATTTAAACGTATTATATATATATATATATATATATATATATATATATATATATATATATATATATATACATACATTTGTAAATATGCTTACAATCATATCACCCTTACATAAATACAAACATACGACATTACTTTCCGTTTGTTACACTACTTGAACGCCTCGTTAAATCACTCAGAATGCACCACATACTGTGTTTACAGATGACACGGTGGTCCTTTCTATTTAGTCATATATCAAATATTTGCACATGCCATATGCTTATGCAGAGAAGCTCACACTCTCACACGGGCATATACATGTATATATATAGTCTAGTATAAAATTTCTCACAGAAGTACACAAATATGCATGCAAATGTAATGGTTTATAAATATTGAACAACTCCAGTAATTTTGACAGAACCACTCAATGTGAAAGTGCATGGCTCAGTGATTAAAATGGTGAGGATGAGAGTTCGATTTCCGGATTGGAATGTATGTTGTATTTTTGAGCAAGAATACAACATACATACATTTCTCCAGTTCATTCAGCTGTAGGAATTGGGAATGAGATTCAAAGTCACCGGTGCCAAGCTGTATTGGAATTTGCCTTTGCTTTAGAACACAGCGGTGGTCGTGGACAAACAGCGATGATGGAGGGCACAAATATATACATATATATTCAGATATATGCGACCTGATATCATGGTAGAAACACTTGCCCAATGTGCTACGCAGTGGCACTGAACCCGGAACCATGCGCGTATATATATATATATATATATTATATATATATAGATATATATATATATATATATATACTGTATATATCTGAAGTTTAAGTTAGTTAAATCATGATGTAGACATAATTTACCTTCGAAATGAAAATTCGCAGAAGGTACTGTGGAGAAATCTTCACTGTCTTGGTAAAAATATATGAAAATAGCATATCACTTCACTGCTCCCCCTATCAGACTAGTAGACCTGTAATAATAATTAAAGAAATGCTTTCATACTTTCTGCAATCTTCAGAATAATGCAGTAGCAGTGATAATAAAGTGTTGTGCTTCATAGTTGATAACTGTCAGGTACCCAGTCACCAGTTGTGAAGCATAACTGTCGATTAATAAAGTTACTAAGCTTGTATATTGTGCAGAATAATTTAAAGGTACAGATGATTTTAAGAATGGGTGCTCTCCCTCTCTTTCTCTCTCTCACTCTCTCTCTCTGCATATACATATATATATGTATAATATATATATATATATATATATATATATTCATATATATATGCATATATACATATATATATAGTTTTCGTATCTATATATATTTAATGTATATACATATATTACATATACATTTATATATATATATATATATATATATATATATATATATATATAATATATATATATTTGTACGACGGCTTCTTTAATTTGCTTCAACCAAATCCACTCACAAGATACTTAGTCAAGAAGCTACACGTTGGGTCTGACCCGGGACCATGATACTTGGGAAGGAAGCTTCCTATCACACAGCCTCTCCTGCGCCTAGCTACCTACCTACCTACCTACCTACCTACCTACCTACATACATACATACATACATACATACATACATACATACATACATACATGCATACACATATATATATGTATGTATGTATAGTGTTTTCTAGTTTTACCCCATATTTAGCAGTTTTGAGTCGAGGGAATTGTCACAAACATTGGTCAAAATACTTAATCGGCAAAGTATTTTAGCGAAAATGAAGAGATGACTTAATGGGATTTGAACACGTATCATAAGGAACCAAGGGAAATACCAGAAAGCATTTTTGGTACTGCCACGATACATTATAGGTAACATAGGAAGCATATTTTGTTTTATATTTTTGCTTTATTGTAAGTCTTTAGAACTTAAAAATTTAACATGTTTGAAATGAAATAGTCTGGATAATTCATTCCATCTGGTAATACTTTAAATTTAACATTTTCTTTGGTTTGGGTTGCTATTGTTGTTTTTGTATTGCTGTTGCAGTGTTAGCGGTGCGTATTTTTTTCTGTTTTTGTAGCAATTTATTTTATATGTTTGTTCCCGTTTTCCAGGTTTCCATATCTTTTTTTTTTTTTTTTACTATTGCGTAAACATAATCATGCTTTCGAAAATAAAGAAATAAAAAAACAAACGAAATATGCCATCCACCAGCTAACTGAATCAGACGCGCCCTATATCATCATACAGGAGAGGCAAGAACAGAAATGTAATTTTGCTTTTAAAAGTAAAACAAAAAAAAAAAACACCGAAAACAAGAAAATAAAAATTGATGTAAATTTAGATGATTTAAAACAAGGAGTAAAAATATCCTCCGCCACAGCTAACAACATAGTTATTTATTCCTGCCATTCCTACTTCTGAAGCCAACACCGCCATAAAACATGTTGAAGTAAGGGACTTATCCCCAATTTTTTAAATGGCTGATAATGTATATCTCGCTATCCTTTCTCGCACTCCGCCTCTTTACCGCTCGCTCGACAGTGAATAAATTACAAATGTTTAACATAATGTTTGACATATGTCTTCTGTTGTGTAATTCAGTAATTTACTTTTGAATCAAGTGAGCGATTCAACACGATGTTTTATGATTTTTATATATTATTATATTTATTGTTGATGCCAACTGTTTTTGACTGTGTTTTCTTGTTTATGTTGTGTGCGTCGTGTTGTTTGTTTGTTTTTTTGGGTTTTTTTTTTTGGTTTATCTTGCTTGTATTGTTGCAGTGCTAACGCAGCTACAGTGTTAGTTGTGTCTGATGTTTTACTAGAATCGCTAGAGAGTCATGTAAAATATCATGCGAAATATTTATACTCAAGCTCCTTTATGATCTGACTTCCCAATATTTCTTGCGTTGGTTTTGCCTTTGTTCATTCCGGAATTCCTCAAAATATGCATAGGTCGGTAATGCAAGATTATTTCAAAATTTCTTCACCTTGCACGTATATTAGAAATTATTTTTATATGAATACTATGAGTGCGTGCAATAACTAGATAAATGTATCAACATTGCTTTCATCCTTCTAGTTATTACCTCCAAAATATTTGTTCCAATTGCACCGGCTACGCCTTAAGTAAGAATGTATAGTATTGTACTTATCACTATTATTATAAGATCATAGAATCATGTGAGTGTTGAACGTTTCGGGGCATTCGATTCAAGAAAATATTATCGAGTTCAAGTTTGCCTGCCGTCCTTCTGAACTAGATAAAATAAAGTACCAGTAAAGTGCTGGGTTTAATCTTGTGCCATAATTGCAAGAATATTCGAGCAGTTTTATTCAACACTTCAAACCCTTCAAAATATTATAGGCTACTATTAACACGGCAGTGGATGTTTTGAAGGAGATTTAGCTTCTATTTATAGCAAATAGTCGTATATACTTTAGATGTTACTGTCGCTATTGTTCTGCATTATATCGCCCCCGGTCAGTCTTGCCGTATCATTCGTCTTTGTTTATTTAAGGTACAATATATTGAAGACTATAGAGCAACGTGGATTAGCCGAATCGTTAGACTGTTTGGAAAATCTCACCTGCAACATTTCCGTCTCTTTACGTTCAGAGTTCTATGCAACCCGTGTATACTCTCCTTCACTCACACATACACGAACTCACTCGCTCTCTCTCTATCTCTCTTTTCCTCTCTCTCTCTCTCTCTCTCTCTCACACACGTTTTCTCTAAAGTGCAAACACCATTTAAAGAGAGAACACAGAAGAAATGCAGAATATCTAGGAGTATAATATCTTCTGTGTCCTTCTTTAGCATGGGATACGGTTTAAGAGAACATTGACAACAGGAGAAACAATGACAACATCATCGATGGCAATGCCAAAAATTGGCAATACCAAATGAATGAGATAACCAAAGATTGATCGCTCATCTGGCTCGAAATACAAGTCAAATACAAGATCATATGTGTCTTTAGGATCGTGATGATAAGCGCTGAGCATCTACTTAAAAAGTGAAATCAGGCCCGTGAATGATGACAGGCGAAGTTCCCTTGTACATGATTGGAAATCAAGGATATACATTTAGTAAACAATATTTAGTAGATTATAAATCTAATCTCATGCTACATTCATGACATTGTCTATGTATAGAGACTATTAAAGTGTTAGAATATTTTTGGCATTACCTGTGTAGCGAAACTATTACAGTGTTAGAATAGTCTTGATCTGCAATTCATAACGGGCGGTCTATTGACTGAATGCACTCGTCATGAAACTGCCATCTTAACTTTTTCACCACCTTAGCACTATATCAGTATCCAGTGACCTTTTTTTTTATAACATGTTAGGGCAGGAATATAGAGAGATTTTTTGTTTTGTTTTTACCAGTTCCTAACAGATTTAGGCATTGTGGAGAAGATACCGTGTGAAATTGTAGGCCATCATTATGCGTTCGACGGTATTTGATGAACTGTAGTAACGATCTTGCGGAGAATGAATAATTCATGGTTGTATGAAGTTCCATGTATAACATCGCACGAGGTCTTTTAGTTTTCTACATGAAGTCGGAAGTAATTTATTCCTGGTAACCCAGCGAGCGAAGTTATGCAAATCATGACGAATATCATCAATGTCTGAAATTGCAGTAATTTCAATATCCACGAACGTTTTGCCAGAGAGACATTGTAATAATTAGTGAACTTGTTTTCGCAGCAAGAATATTTTTGGTGAAATATATATATATATAAAAAAACTTCATTATAGCAATTTTGTAATGTATACATACACATAAATATACATACATACATACATACACAATCACACACACACACGTACATACATACATATATACATACATACATTGTTTGTTCCTTCTCGAGCAATGCCTGGCTGATAAGGGCCGTTTTTCCAGTTTTCTTGGCGTATAGGTTCCCCACCTGGACGGGACGCCGGTCCGTCGCAGGTGACCTGCAAGATGCAGGAGGAAAGAGTGAGAGAAAGCTGTGGCGAAAGAGTCAGCAGATATTCGCCATTACTTTCTGCGGGAGCCGCGTAGAGCTTAGGTGTTCACTCATAAACACACACATCGCTCAGTCTGAAATTCGAACCCACGATCCCTCGACCGTGAGTTCGCAGCTCTAACCACTAGGCCATGTGCCTCCACTACATACATACATGCAAATATATATACACACTCATACACACATCCGTACGTACATACATACATACATAGATGCATACACACCTCCATATATACATACACACATGCACATGCGTACGTAGATACATACATACACAATCAAAGAAAACTGCCCGGCTGACGTTAGCGTAATATGAAAGATAAATGAACAAGAAAATATGTATGTCAAATTAATGAGAATTCTGCAGATACTCTACATGAATATCGCTCAAGATTTATACCTGTAATTAAACAGACCGTTGGATACGTAACTAAATATATCAGTACCAATTTGTAAAAGCTCAGATTATGAAGATCAGGCAAAAAAATTACCCGGCTAATTAAAATATGACAGTTACAAGTCAGAAAGGGAATCAGGAAAATGTGCACAGCATTCGAGAAATTTAACCTGTAGTAAGTGTATTTAGGGTGTGATAATTATATGTACAATATATGTTTATTCTCAGTTACTTTCCTGCTTACTGAAGAGAATTTATATGATTATTTTATACCAGATCCAATGTACAGCTAACTCTTCACATGTAGAATTATGTATAGTTTACAAGTTTCCGGAATTCTGAATTACACTGTATTATATATCATTATAATTTAACAACCTATATGTCCGACTTATGAATTATATGTAAATCAAGACAGCTTTCGAAGTTATATTCCTCAGCCATTGTTACATATAAGCGTTTAAATTCAGAGTACCTAAACAATAATGGTATATGCATGCGCAGGAGTGGCTGTGTGATAAGTAGGTTGCTTACCAACAGCACGGTTCCGGGTTCATTCCCACTGCATAGCGCCTTGGGCAAGTGTCTTCTACTATAGCCTCGGGCCGACCAAAGCCTTATTAAATTTGGTAGACGGAACTGAAACAAGCCCGTTGTATATATGTATATATATATATATCATATATATATAATATATATATATATAGGATATATATATTATATGTATATATATATATATATGTATATATATATATAGATATATATATATATGTATATATATAATGTATATATATATATATGTTAATATATAATATGTAATATATATATATATATGTATATAAGATATATTATATATTGTATATATATATATATATATATGTATATAT
>NC_043003.1:56681944-56734496 GCF_006345805.1 Octopus sinensis | reverse complement strand
CAAATCGCCAGTACCACGAAGAGAGGTGTTCTCAAGAAAAAAATCAGCAAAACGCGAAATTCTGGCGTTTTGCTGATATTTTATTATTCTATTATTCTATCAGTCTTTTTTCCGTACCGTTAAGTTACGTGACATAGACAAACCAACACCGGTTGTCAAGCGATGGTCCACCGACAAACACAAAAACACTAACAGATACACATACACACACAAGCATACACACACACATATACATACATGCACGCACGCATGGACGCACGCGCGCACACTGGATGTGAATAGTATTTAAACACTTGAAATTAAATAAAGATATGTTTTCATTATTTTCACACACCACCGTGGCAGATAACCTGCTAACACAAGAAATGAAGAGATATGCAATAATTGTCGTATTATTTAGGAACTGTGGCTAATTAGACAATTCCAACTCTCTAAATTATGCCAGATATTGTGTAAACAAAGTTGGGATTGCATCGGAAGCATCTGGTGGCTATATTTGAACTGTATCAACAAGGAATCAGAAAACTTTCTAAGGGTTTTGTCACTGTAAGAACGGAACAACTTATCCAACGTTTTGAAGACATTATCAATAACGATCCGGCAAAATGAACGAGAGCCATCACCGAAAGAATCGAATGCACGGTGCAGAAGAAATTCATGTTTGCAAAGACATACAAAAACTCATTGATACATATGAACGGCTACTTAGCAAGATTAGAGAACCTTCACGAACATAGCATACTTTCCCTCTGCTCTGTTGAAATAATATGAGATTATGCCGAAAATTCTAATAGGGAAAATGTCATGTGGTTGCGTGCAGATACTGCCGATGTCTCCAGAATAAGTTTCCAGCGATAGTAAAGCTTCCAGTAACTGTAATGTTTCCGAAGTTATGTGTCACGAAGGCAATATCATACCACCTCATATCTTTCCACAGAGTTTTAGAATTAATGAAGCTGGTTACCTAGACGTGCTGGAAACAGTTCTTAAGAATTGGCTCGATGAATTACGCATCGACGGCCATACGTGTTTCATCGAGACTCACAACATTCTCATAAAGCCCACGTAAAACAAAAAGGGATTCAGACAAAATTTAGGATCATATAACACCAAAAGTGTGCCCCCCCCCCCAACTTCGCCAGATTTAAATCTCATGGACTACTACGCTTGGAGCATTGTTGAAAGGGAAACTAATGGACGTCATCAATAAGCTAACTTCAATGACAGCCGCTGTATTTCCCGTGATGTCAGAAAGGTATAAGGTGTATTTAGTGCATGCATGTCAAAGATTTCGGTTCAGTATTTAGACAGCCAACGAAAATAAAGGCAAATTCTTAAGAAAGCTTATCGAAAACATATGCCCAAATAATTACTATGAAATACATTTGGTTTTCGGTAGGTAATATTTGTTTTATTAAATTACCAAATATGCTCTCACATACAACTCACAATCTATAAATATAAATATATGTCTGTATATATAGATGTATCTACGTTTGTTTTTATATATTAAGAGAGAGAAAGAGAGAGAATTAGAGAGAGAGAGAGAGTGAGAAATCAGAAACTGACTCAATAGCAGAAATTCTTGTAGGTGTATTCATATACATATACATATATATGTGTGTGTGTGTGTGCATGTGTCTGTCTGTATGTATGTATGTATGTATGTATGTATGTATGTATATTTATACGAAGCATTAAACTGGTTAAATTTTAATGAGTGTACATCCAAGTATAGAACTAAATACATTATAGTTTGTTTAAAGCCCACCTGATTTCTCATTAAAGTAAATTATATCAGTTAAAGATCCAAAATAAATGATATGTTAGTGTGAATTCAGTTGTTGGTGTAGCAGGTAACATTCTATACTACATAGTATATAAATTAATTAACGCTAAGTTATTAACAAAATTAGAGCTTTGCTCTAAAAACATTGCTGTTGCTATAACATCTACTGAGATTATGCGGTTAAAAGATTACACCCTGATGAGAATTGCAAACATATTTACGGCAAGGCTAAAGGTCCCTTTTGTTGTTTGTGTTTTTTGTTTATATATATAGATATATATATATATATATATATCTATATATATAATATATATATAACTGTAATTAACCCATGTGCACTAATTACCAAAACTATATTTTGAATATTAATGAATGTAAACATGATTTTCTCTTTTTAAATTCTTCATATACTCTTTATCTTTTTACTTGTTTCAGTCATTTGACTGCGGCCATGTTGGAACACTGCTTTTACTCGAGCAAATCGACCCCAGGACTTATTCTTTGTAAGCCTAGTACTTATTCTATGGGTTTCTTTTGCCGAACAACTAAGTTACGGGGACGTAAACACACCAGCATGAGTTGTTAGGGAAACACACACACACACACACACACACATATATATATATATATATATATTATATATATACATATATACGACGGGCTTCTTTCAGTTTCCGTCTACGAAATCCATTCACAAGGCTTTGGTCGGCCCGATGCTATAGTAGAAGACACTTGCCCAAGATGCCACGCAGTGGGACTGAACCCGGAACGATGTGGTTAGTAAGCAAGTTACTTACCACACAGCCACTCCTGTGCCTATGTATTGTGTTAACTCTAAATAAAACATCGTTTTTCAGGCGAATGGCGTTTTTCACTTCAGTTTGGCTTGAAAGTTACTTAATGATTTCGTCGTCATTTCCTGAGTAAGTAAACTGGATATTATGATATTCGTTCAAGTATGGGTATCTTCTGTTCCGAAAGTACGCTCAGTTCCGAAAATTAGAAAGTAATTTCTCCTTTCTTCTATAAACACAATATCAGTCAATTGCATCTGGTCCACTCTTCAACCGGAACTAATTTTAATAATCCCGAAGTAACGAAAGGCAAAGTCAACTTCGGCAAAATTTCAATTCGAATCGTAAAGAACCGCAAGAAATGCCGATTTGTATTTCGTACGTTGTGCTAAAGATTCTGCCAGGTCGCCATCTCTGTAAAAACCAAGAAATTGTTTGGCATTGACAATCATCCGTAGATATATATTGCCGATGAAAATTTGTATAAAATATATTTTACAACATTTTTTTCTAATGCAGGGGAAACTGGTGACTAATGAGATATTTAAGGTCCTCAAGATGGGGGATGGGAGGAAGAA
The DNA here is from genome assembly GCF_006345805.1 of Octopus sinensis. NCBI lineage: Eukaryota > Metazoa > Mollusca > Cephalopoda > Octopoda > Octopodidae > Octopus > Octopus sinensis. The sequence continues at coordinate 56,731,335 of NC_043003.1, read as the reverse complement.
ATGAAGATCTTCTCAGACCGGAAGCCAACAAATCTTTGTCTAAAAGTGGATGTAGGCTAAATGCAGAGAATGACCTCGAAGTAGTTTTAAACTAGCTGTGAGTCCCATTAAGAAATTAAATATGTGGGTGTGTTGTAAGAAGCTTAATTTCCAACAGTATGGTTCTGGGTTCAGTCCACTGCGGAGGCACCTCGGGCAACTGCCTTCTACTGTAGCGTCGAGCCAATCAAAGCCTTATGAGTGGATTGGTAGACGGAAACTGAAAGTAGTCTGTTTATATTATATATATTCTATATATATATATTATATATATATATATTATCTATATATATAATATATAAATAATAGATGAGATAGATAGATAGATAGATAGATAGATAGATAGATAGATAGATAAATAGATATAGATATATATATACTATGCATATGTATGCATTCATTTGTGCATCTGTGTTTCTCTTGCCACCATCTCTTGGCAACCGCTACTGGTATGTTTACGTCCCTGTAACTTAGCAGCTCGCCAGAAGAGTCGTATAGAATAAGTACTAGGCTTACAAAGAATGAGTCCTGGGTTCGATTTGTTCGACGAAAGATGGTACTACAACATGTCCGGAGTAAACTGACTGAAAAAAATAAATGAATTAAAGAATACACGATATTTTATTATTACTTCGATTATACTTAATCAATATCTCCGCAGTTAGACTATTTCTTTCTGATGAGGTCAGAATAAGACAAATACTCTGAGATCTTCGGTTATACTTTTCAATAAAATGCTGGAACTGTTAGACATTGATTAATATCCTTTTTGCTATTCATTGTATATATTATATTTACGTATCTTTCCAATTGTCTACACACAATAATGTAACTTCGGTATAAATAGTCTCACCTCATTATATTTTATAAGAACAACATTGATTTATAGCTATTCCAGAAATGGTTTCTTTTATAGCTTCAACATATATCCATGTCTGAGTGCATGCGTGTATACTTCTATAAACACAAACGTGCGCATAAACACACTTACATTACTGTGTGGACGAGTGTGTTCGTTTTTGAGTGAGCATATTAACATTTATATATACCGACAATTCGATAACATGTATACAGGCGCACATGTGTATATACATGCATACATACATATATAAGATATATATATATATATATTATATATATATATTTATTATATACATATACACATACACGTACACACAAATACGCACATACATATATACACAGTTATACGTACGTCCTCTCTCTCTATATAATGTATATATATAATATTATATATATATATATATATATATATATATATATATATACATATACACAGATACTTATGCAAACACACATGTATGTATGTTATATATATATATGTGTGTGGTGAGTATTTATGTATGTATATATATATATATATTATATATATATATATATATGTATAATATATATATATTTATATATATATATATATATATATATATATATATATATATATATATATTTATATAATTAATATATATATATATATATTATATATATATATATATATATATATACTTGACACATTGTTTTCATTGAACCTGTTTGTGTACCTAACACTTGTATTCAGCTCAACACGATTTTGATTATCCCACCTACCAACCCACACATTTCTTGCTCCAGGGCCGTTCCTCTGAATGGGTGTGGTGCCAACACAACATCAATACCAACAACAACAACAACAACAACAATAGCGACAATATAAATGTAAGCAACACCGAAGACGCATATTACTTGTGCCACTACCAACACCAACGCCATCACTACGACAGTCAAGACCACCATCACAGAGAATAACACCAAGAAAAATATCAACAGTGCCTCCAGCTTGTCTACCACATGACAGCAAATGAAAATGTTTAGGGTGTATATTTCGTTTATAATTTTTGTATTGTTTTTTCAAACATATCATTATTATTATTATTATTATTATTATTATTATTATTATTATTATTATTATTATTATTATTATTATTATTATTTCTTTGTATTATTATTATTATTTTTTTTTCTGAAGCGTTCCCTGATTGATAAGCAACGTTCTCCAACGTTAGACAAAACACCAACGAAAATAATTGCATAGACTAACTTGCCCCCAGTGGATGTAGATGTGTATTATTTAATATATCTTTCTATCTGTGTGCTTGTGTATCTAGGAAACATACAGTTATATACACACACACACACACACACCCACACACACACATATATATATATATATATATATATATATATATATATATATACTTACGTTGTTGCATATAAGTATACATACGTGTGTATATCTATATTTTTTGTATGTAAATATATATATATATATATGTATATATATGTTAGCCTACATATGCACACACACAAGCACACATGTCTGCTGTAAAGAAAAATAAATTGGCATTGCTTTGGTAACCTGAGTTGTTTTCTGGAAATATCGACAAACCATTGCATCATGGGAACAAAATAGCTCGTCACAGTTGGGGAAATCTAACGACCAAAATGCCAAATTTTCTTATCACACGGGATTAAACTGTATGTATGCGTGTTCAATAAGTGTGTGTTTATGAGTATGCATTTATTTAAAGTATATGCGAATAGAAATGTGTACGAATTCTTTGTGTGTAAAGGCGTATGCGATTCACGGCAAGGACAAATTGTTACGAATTTCGCTTCAAGATCATGTTGAGATTACTGGTTCGATCCCACTATGTGGTATATTTGACACATGTTTTTGTAATAGATTATGGCTGACTGAAGTCTCATTGCTGAAATTTTGTAATAGCAAATTCCGTAAACCTATCGGATTGAGTAGAGCAAAATTTGAAACGACTGATTTAGTCATATATATGTTACACTGATTGATGTGTAAGCGATAAGAGTACCAGTGTATGTGGAATATTCAGCCATTACGATTATAGTCTAATAAGCATATGTATTCAGTAAGTCATACTATCGCGACGATCATGATACAAATCGACAAATATAGATTTACGCTTTACTCCATTAGTTGGAATCTGATTCGTATGTTATCTCCGTCGTTCTTCAGTACCAAATGAATTCATGGTGGGTAGCCTCGTTTGTAAATATACGTAGTTTGTTGGCGAGCATATGTATACAATTTGTGCGTTTGTCTGCATATATATGTGTGTGTATGTATGTGAGTGTGCGTGTGTGTGTTTATGTGTGTGAACGTGTGAATATGTCATTATGTAAATGTATGGGCATATACATAAATGTATTTATGTATGAATATATTTATATATGTGCATATATTATATATATGTATAACATACGTACATATAAACGCATGCATATATATATATATCTATATATATATATATATATATTATATATATACTATATATAATATATATATACATATAAATATAATATATATATATATATATATATATATATATATATATACATATATATATAATATAATATATATATATATATATATATATAATATATATATTATATATATATATTATATATATATGTGTGTGTGTGTGTTGTGTGTGTATCGAAATAAGCAACCAGGATATCCAGAGGTAATGCATTACCTCTGGATATCCTTTTTGCTTATTTTGATTTAATCAACTTATTTTGATACTGTATATCTAATAACGTACTAGATTCTGGTGCATCAACTTAAGTACCATATTCATCTGAATCTAAACTTTGCTGAACTCATCTCTCTCTCTCTATATATATGTATATAAGTATGTATGTATGTGTGTATGTATGTATGTAAAAGTCGGGATGCGTGGCCCCCAGTTACTCGATAAATGAAAAATGCCTTAAATACTGAAAAACGTACACATAGGATAGTCACAGAGCTTCACCAGTTATCAACCGAAATATTAATACACAGTTTCATACCTCTAACTGATAACTTCGCATATCGGAGTACATTTGTTTACTTTCTTACGTAACCCACTCTTACAGTTTTGTTCGCTCGAGCCCTAAACCTCCGCACATTTTGCGAATGCCGCCGATATATAGAGTTCTCAAACTTATCGCTTAAGGCATGAAAGGAGTGTATTAGCATTTCGGTCGATAACTGATGAAGAATTATGGTCGTTATTTGTCTATCCTATTTGTACGTTTTTTTTGTATTTAATGCATTTCTAATTTATTATATATGTACATATATAATATTATACATACTATCCTAAATAGACAAGCACGCACAAACACACACACACGTATATATATATATATATATATATATATATATATATATATATATATAAACAGTAAAAATAAACACAGACATGCACAAGAACATGAAACACCAAAGAGACGACACAAGAACCAAGGACGGGACATTCGAAGCCTCAGTCATCAGTCAAGAACCAGATCATCTTCGCAATTTCGGCTGATTAATCTTGAGATTGCTCCGATCTGGGCAGCCCCCAAGGGAAATCTAAGCCAAGCGCATTAGATCCCTTGGAAGAAAGCTTCGAATGTATATATATATATATATATATATATATATATATATATATATATTATATATTAGGAAGGTAAATGTTATGGCTGCTCATAGTTTGACCGACGAGACGTCTATACTGCAAATGTTTTGTCAGTGCGAAACCAATGGTCACTCGGTGACCGGTTCGGATTTATGAACTACTGCGAATAAATACGCGTATGTTTATTTTCATGTAGATTTATGCATATGCGTGTACGGGAGGAAAACTCGATAATATATGCAAATATGTCTTCTCACGTTTGTTTATACATAGCTATAGATATGTTAATGTAGTGTATATGCCTAGGGGATGTTTTATAATATATATGCCCATATACGTAAATCTGCATATAAGTCCTTTAACCTTTCGAATGTGGTTGACTGTATGTGTACTGCTACATAAGCGCTTGTGCGCTTGTATCTGATTACACACGTAGAGATAGATGCACAAATATACTCATACACACACACACAGTGGGCCACATGAAGTAACGAATTCTAGGGTCAATATTCTGCTATTCTCACGTAGTATGGGTTCCAGATATTTGCTCACCAATCGGTAGTTTTGATCGTCAACAGCAACCCAAGAAGTCTGTGGGTTTTTTTTTTTCAAAGCCGCGAACAGAAAGACCGCTGCCTTGTAACAAATGTTGAAGACAATAGTGATGTTTCCATCACTAAAGAACTTTTCATCAAAGTATATCTTAATTATGAGGCAACACACAAAATTGTTGCAAGCACATGGGTGTGATTTCAGTCCCACTTATCGATAGTTTGGACAAGTGTTTCTGATACAGGTCCGAGGAGACATTTCTCTTGTGAGTTAATCATATAGACGGGAACTATATGAACACTGTGGGTGCGCGTGCGTGTACGAGTGAGTCTGTGTGTTTGGCCCACTGTTTGACAATTGCTCTTGGTTTGTCTACGACCTCGTGACTTAGCGATTCGACAAAAGGGGCCGATAGAATAAGAAGCCAACTTAAAAATTAGTAACGGGATCGGTCTGTTCGACTAAATCGTTCATGACCGCGCTCCGGTACGGCTGCAGGTCAAGAAAGGAAGTAAGATACAAATGATGAAAAAGTAAAGGCAGATAGACCTTAACATAATGATGTAGTTTGGGTCAACCGCGTTTACTCAAATTATCTCTCTTACTTATGATTTCCCTATGTTAAATTCTCACAGAGGGCATTCTTATCTATTATTTACTTCGATAATTTAAGTTTTCAGCTCGCTCTCTATGTTTTCGGCTCGCTTTCTATATTACATGCGAGATGTTACCGGTTTTGTATTTCACAATAAATTGCTCCCTCTGGGTTGCTTTCCCTCAAACATGTAGTTAAGGAATCGCTAGAAAATTAAAACTACGATAGAAAGTTTTTGCTTTCTTTTTGATTTTTCCTTGTTAATGTATATTTATCCGATGAGTGTAGTGAACCGAAAAAGAAACATTACGAAAGTAAACAATTAAAAAATCATTTATTAAATGCTAATGATGATGATGATGATGACAACGAAGCCAACAATAATCTGGTTAAAGTGACAATTTTGAAGATGTTGTCGATAATGTTGATGGTGATTGTGTTGAGGAATATGATGATAATGATGATGACGACAACGAAGCTGACGATATTGAGGATGGAGATTATGATGTGGACGATAATGTTGATGGGGATTGAGTTGATGAAGATTTCGACGACGATGACGATGATGATGATGATAACGATGACTGCGACTAAAATGACGATGAGGGTAACAATATCGGTGATGATAATGATTATAACGACGACGACTGCGAAGACTATGAAGACTATGAAGGTGATGATGGCTCTAACAGAAATGGAGACGGCGATGAAAATAAGAAAAATGATGCTGTGGTGTGCAATAATTTGTTGTTGTTTTTATTGATGATAATGATGATGGTGATGAATCTAATGGACGACGACAGTAAGGATGACGATGGCGAATTTGTTTCAATGTTACTTTCTTCTTCTTCTTCTTCTTCTTCTTCTTCTTCTTCTTCTGAGAACTCACGCCATTAGCCACAAAGAATACTCTCTAATTCGAGCCTACTTTAAGCTACTAAGAGTGCGTCTGGCAACTTGAAGATCCACCCACCACACGCAATAGCCTGGCTGTTGCATGGGCGCGAAAGCTACCTTGTAATCCCCATTCCGCAAAAGGTGGCTTTTAACGGGTGGGGAGCTGAACCATCCTGGGTTACAGAGGATTCGCAATCTAGACTAGGGTCTGAAACTTTGCCACTCCATAGTAGGTTACACCATAGTTCCTCTGCTTTGTGGCAGAAGTAGGAAGAAAGAGTGAGAGTAAGTTGTGGTAAAAGAGTACAGCGTGGTTCACCGCCGCCCGTAGGAGACTCGTTGAGCTTAGGAGTCTTTTGCTCAATAAACACTCACAATCCCCGGTCGGGGAATCGAAACCGCGTTCTTACGACCGCGAGTCCCCTGTCCTAACCACTGAGCCATTGCGCTTCCACTGCTACTGCTGCCGCTGCTGCTATTGCTGGCTCTGGTAGTGGTGGTGACGACCACTGTTGATGTTGTTGTAATAATGGTATTGGTGCTGGCAGTAATGACACCGACAAATGGAATTCCATTAATTATGCTGTTTATTATAAGAAACGGCTGGCTGCATTTTAATACACGAAAAAAGAAAACAAACTTCAGGAATATAGTTATTTCAATCTCCGTCGTCGTATTTAATCAACGAAGCGAGAGAGCTGAAAAAAGAATCTTCAATTTCAGACTAAGTTAAACATGTTTGAGCTATAATGTACTTTAGAGTTAATTCTCCTGGAAAAACATATATAAAGAGGTGAATTCTAAAAGCGATCCATCATATATGTTTATATTTAAAAAGATTAAAAAAAAATGTTCTTGATAGTTCTCTCCAAAGTAATTTTTACGCCATTATTTTCTTTTTCCTTCTCTGTCAATATGGCTAACTTTTCTCTCCGCGTCTTTTTCTCACTCACATCCATCTCTTCCGTTCTCTCACTCTCTCAGACGCATATATTCGTGTATTCATATTTCAGTGTATGAAGGTGTGTCTCTAGCCATGCATTTATATGTTTACCCTCGCCCCCACAAACACCACCACATTATCTCTCTTTCTCTCCCACACACTCACACACACACAAACACACACACTCATAGTTGTGATAAAATATGAAACATGTATCGCCGTTCGTGAGGAACGGAAAACTCAAAGGAAGCAACGAAGTGAAGCGTTAGATTTTAATGAATAATCTTTACAACACGTATTGAGTACCTTTTATATACAAATATAAGCGTACACACATACACACACACACACACATATATACACACATACATATATGCATATATGCATACATCACAGATGCACACGTATACATGCAACAGTGTATATATGTGTGTGTATTTAATCGCTAGCAAAGCAACAGTATTTCATTCTGTACCTCTAATTTACTACTTAGATTATTATAAGTCTATAAGTCTGTAAGTCAATACACTCTGTATGAGTATGGCCGAAACAAGTTGGTGAGTTCAGATGGAAGAAATGGTTAGGATGAGTTCGCGTCTCGAGTTTATGTATACCATTTTAACAATTTCTGTCCAAATTCCCATTTAAAGCCCTGACTGATTTCTCTTCTGGGGATAATGTCTCGATAGAAATAACAATAGTTGTGTCACCTGATCCCCACAAGTCACGTTATGAGCGTGATAGCAGATAAAATTTATTTCAGAAACGCATTAATGAAACTAACTAACCATGTGTGAGTTTCCCGCATAACATGCGTTTTATTGAAGTGCAGAATAGGCTTGGATGTCATTCAGATATCGCTGAAACTATTAGAAGAATATGGTCACAGAATAACACTAGAATCATCATAGAACTTTACTATGGAAGTGGCAAAAGAAGAATGAGTGTGATTTAGATAGAGTGACATTTTCTTAGCAACAGAATAAAAACTTCTGGATAGAAACTATAAAATAGAGAGAAACGACTGACTATCTTAGTTGGAGATGGAAGAACTATTTAGAGTAGAAGATGAAGAATATGGTTCCTCAGGAGAGGAAATTAAAAAAGGAATGGCGAGAAGATCAATGAATCACCAGGAGAAAAGAAGAGTGGGAGTAAAATTACGTCTTACTTCACAGAAGGAAAAGATATGGGAACAGCAAAAAGGATTATATTTCAACGTTTGAACGAAATAAGAAATAGGGACAGAAGATTATCAGCTTTGAAAGGAAATGAAAGGAGCAAAGGTATGAAAAGCAGTAAAGAAATTGGATAAATTATTAGCAAAAATCAAAGGTGTGAATATAATAGATGTAAATGACCTGATATAAGGTGCACCTGTTGCTGTAAAGCATTAGCAGTTAATAGTAGAACAGAAAAAAATGGCCAAATACCTCTGGTGGAAGAGAAGATTAGAGAATCAAACTGAGATCTCAGTAAAGATCCTCGGGGAATAAATACTATAATTAAAAAGATGAGGTTGAAGGAAAGACATAAGGACGAGCTTTGAAGAAAACACAGCTTCAAACATATAGCAATTCGAGTAGCTAAATAAGCGGTAAGGCAACAACAAAAATGAAAGGAAGATCGAGTAAAAAAAATACCGTATATCAACAAAGAATAGAGTAGTATCAACAGAACAAGTTCCTCAGAAACATAGAAAGGAAATTTCCCAATAGTTTAACATTGAGAATAAACTTCAGAAGAATGAAATATCGAACTCTGATGCAGGAACGGATACTGAGATCAGAAAGATGATGTAAGGTGCTCCATCAAAAACAGTGAAAAAGAATGATTGTAGCAGTTTAAACGTGAATAAAAGAATAGTTCAAGGCAAATGAATATTACTGAAGGAGAATGATTTTAAAAAGATAACAAAATGTGAAGCTCCTGAACCAGATGAGGTAACAGGGTTCGTGTTTAGAATTGTCATAGGCATGCGCGTGCAACGGATTCAGTCTATTTTATAGAAATTGGAGGATCGAAAAACAAGTCCAAAAGGTAGGACGAAGTTAATAAAGAAGTACTGAGACGAGAAAGAAATTAGTAATTGTAGGCTTGTTGCATTTTCGTTGTTGGTTTATAAAATGGTAACTGGTTTCATACCGGGGGAATGGTATACCTTTCTGGAAACGGAGAGACTGCTTCTAGAAATGCAAACAAGACGGAGAGATAAATGAATGGAAACTGACGCCTTATTGTATATAGATCGAATGAAACAAATTGCGGGCAAGAAATGTTAACTTAGATTTTTGTAGGATAGACAACAACAAGGGATAATGAAGCGCTCTTTTCCTTTTTGGAATCGCTAAGATGCTTGCTATCAACGAAGAGACTAGCGCTTTATTTATTTATTTTTAATTATCTATTGATTTCTTTCCTTTTAGAAAAAAAAATGATGAGATTTTGAGTTGAACTGAAGTGCAGAAGTCGGTTGTTCATAACTGTGTAAATCCCGAGAGGGAATATTTCAGGGAGAACTGCTATCGCTATTGCTTCTGGCGATAGCAGTTATATCTATCACAGTGAGGAATGACATATATCTCCGGCTAACGATACTGAATATATCGCTAAAAGAGTTAAGCATTTTCAGAATAATGAGAATGAGTTCACAAAGCCTAGAAATAAACTTTTCTCCTACTGCTTTACGGACACCGGAAATAATGATTTCAAATTTTAGCTCTGAGGCTGCAACTTTTGAGTGGACTGGGAAAGTCTATTATACCGACCCCGGAGCCCAACTTGTTCTTACTATATCGATCCTAAGTTGATCTCGGTGGTATTTGAACTCAAAGCGTAAATCCAGAGGAAATACCGCTAAACATTTTGATCGAATCGCTAACGATTGAACAAACTCGCCGTCTTTCCTGATGCCTGAATTAAAAATAGCATTCTATTAACACATTAATTTGAAGTAGCTGGTGAAAAAAATTAAGAAACAATGGATATAAAAAAATAATCAAATGTTGCATTAATTTGTATTAATTGAAGTTAAACAATACAGATAAATAAATTCATGGTTGGCAGGATCTGGTTTTCCTATTAACTTGTGGGCTGAGACATATCACATATTAATTTGTTCTGTATTTGTTTACCAATTTGAAATCCCAAGTTACAAATGAGATTATCATTGTTTTCAGTATTACAACAAACAAATAGCTGCTTTAATGCATTTCTGACAACGAGCAGGTCAATTGATTGTTTGCAATTCAGTCTCAAGCAAATATTATTTTCTACTCTAGGCACAAGGCGTGAAATTTTGGGAGAGGGGGGGCAGTCGATTTCATCGTCCCTAGTACGCAACTGGTGCTTAATTAATCGAACCCGAAATGATGAATGGCAAGGTCGACCTCGGCGGAATTTGAACTCAGAACGTAGCGACAGACGAAATACATATTTCTTTACAACCCACATGGGGCTAAACAGAGAGGGGACAGACAAACGGATTAAGTCGATTATATCGACCCTAGTGCGTAACTGGTACCTATTTAATCGACCCCGAAAGGATGAAAGGCAAAGTCAACCTCGGCGGAATTTGAACTCAGAACGTAGCGACAGACGGAATACCTATTTCTTTACTACCCACAAGGAGCTAAACACGGAGGGGACAAACAAGGACCGACACACGGATTAAGTCGATAACATCGATCCCCAGTGCGTAACTGGTACCTATTTAATCGACCCCGAAAGAGTGAAAAGCAAAGTCGTCCTCGGCGAAATTTGAATCAGAATGTAACGGCAGACGAAATACCGCTAAACTTTTCGCCCAGCCTGCGAACTTTTCTTATTTCTTTACTGGTACTTATTTAATCGAACCCGAACGGATCAAAGGCAAAGTTGACCTTCGCGAATTTGAACTCAGAACGTAAAAATAGAAAAAAATACCGCTAAGCATTTCGTCTGGCGTGCTAACCTTTCTGCCAGGTCGCCGCCTTAGTCTCAATCAAATATTGTAAATGACCTCTTTCGTGCCTTAAAGATATTGATATCCTTCACACATATAAAGTGATCGGTGAAACAAATACATAGAAAGATAAACACATACAGATGCATTTGTGTGTGAGTGTGTTTTACGCGTTCTTTACGACTGTTAAGTGACAAATAGCAAAATTCAATTTTGAGTAAGTCAAATTTATTATAATTAGGAAGTGAGAATAATTTAGTCATTTTATAGTCCTGGCCGTTCGAGGATGGCAGAACGAATTAATCTCGAGAGAGGAAACATGTAATTTCAATCTAGGTCAATGGTTATAACACACACGCGCGCACGCACATGCAGACTCACACCCACCCACCAACACACACATACACACAGAAACATACACTCACACACACACCCACACAAACACATACATATGCATAATTAAAACTATAAACATGTATCACAATTGTGCTGAAATAAAGATGGACGAACGCACGATTGATTTTGCAGTCAAAGAAGTAACATGAATTCGTTTGATGTATTAAAAATTCCTAATGTTTCCTGAATACCCTACCTCAAAACAGAAATCTGTGGCAGCTTCAAGTGCTTACATTAGATAATGTTGCTACAGATTTAGAAATAAAGCATGGGGACAGCTTCAATGACATTGATAATAAGTCTGCCTCAAACACGGCTGCGCTGGGGCTAAAAACAATAACTCCTCCACATGAGATGCTTAGAAAGTCCCAAACGATGGAAAGGAGATTTTATAACAATACTTTGTATACGATGAAACTCGGCGCCGCGTGTTTGTGATGTGAATTAGCACGTAATATAATCCAATTCTTTTATGGTTTTATTTGCTTCAGTCATTTGACTGTGGCCATGCTAGAGAACCGCCTTTAGTCGAGCAAATCGCCCCCAGGACTTATTCTTTCTAAGCCTAGTACTTATTCTATCGCTCTCTCTTGCCGAACCGCTAAATGACGGAGACATAAACACACCAGCATCGGTTGTCAAGCGATGTTGGGGAGACAACACAGATACGCAAACATTATACATATACACACACACACACACACACATATATATATATATATTATATATATATATATATATATATATATATATACGACAGTCTTTTTTAAGTTTCCGTCTACGAAATCCACTCACAAGGCTCTGGTCGGCCCGTGGTTATAGTAGAAGACACTTGCCCAAGGTGCCACGCATTGGAACTGAAGCCGGAACTATATGGTTGGTAAGCAACCTACTTACCACACAGCCACTCCTGCGCCTATCCAATGTGTCTTTCATAATAATTGTTGGCAACTTTTACCAAATTATGGAGGTTTCCCAGTGGTACGTTTTTCCCATTATACCTGAAGGTTTCCCAATGCACAAAGCTATGTAAACAACGAAAACAATAACCAGACCTCCACAAGCAACAACAATTCCAGTAACACTACTCTCTATGTTATCTTCAGCTTATTAGGCTGTTTTTCCTCTTCTCATATCCGTGGTGGTATATCCAACCGCACTGAGTCCCGCCCGAATTACTACAACCAGTCAACAGCCTCTAGATGCATTCTTGCTCGTTCTTCTCTGGAAATGTTGGACGGCATTAATAACACCAAATACACCAGTCTTGGAGGGTCACCAAAAGTTCACTACCAGTTACTCTGGCACACAGCAACTAAAAGACATTAGTCGAAAGTATAAAATTGTCCTTTAATCGTATTAAGGAAGGAGCAGAACTGAATGCTGTTTGTCTTAATAAAGTTGTATCTCATGCAGGTCTGCTTCATAGAGTCTATCATTTTAAATTCATATAACTAAGATTTAATTCAGTATTGCCACTAGTTTAAATGTCTGATTTACATAACTCATTTCTATTTAGTTGCTATTTGTTATTTACTTTAGTAATGTTTGATGGTGAGGCTTAAGATTAGATCTCAAACACATCGAATTACTTGTGACAGAACACAAAATATCAAACTTTTAATTTGTAGATATTGCACTGAAGTAGACCTACCAAAAACTTCAAATACCTATTCTTACGCTAATTTTGTTATTTTGAGAAATATGTCGAGAAAAAACCCCCAGATAAAATAATATAAATTTCAAAACATTCCATAACTAACTTATACATGAAGTTGACGATGTTGTCCATTCGTTGTGGTTACCCTATATTTTCAGAAATAAGGCGGCGAGCTGGCAGAAATGTTAGCGCGCCGGACGAAATGCTTAGCGGTACTTCGTCTGTCGTTACGTTCTGAGTTCAAATTCCGCCGGGGTCGACTTTGCCTTTCATCCTCTCGGGGTCGATAAATAAAGTACCAGTTTCGCACTGGATCGATATAATCGACTTAATCCCTTTGTCTGTCCTTGTTTGTCCCCTCTGTGTTTAGCCCCTTGTGGGCAATAAAGAAATATATATTTTCAGAAATAGTAAGTAAATTTTCTCCGGGTCACATACTGAACTCTTGGAAATGAGGATCAAATTGAGCAGTGTAGTCCTAAATACTCCATGGTTAGAAAGCTTAAATGATCAAGCACAAACACCAGTAATCGTAACCGATTAAAATGGATCAGATTGTGTTTTTAAACCAAAATATAATTGTTTATATTTTTTCATACGCATTGGGATTTTTAGCGCGTGAACATTCTTAATTAAACATACTTAACATTGACGTCCAGGGCGAGTCCATCCCATCTTGTATTCAATCGTTACTTATTTATTCACCTTGTAAGCTGGCTGAGTGCTATTTGAGGGAATTTGTTTCTAGCAAGCTGATCGACTACTTAGAGGCTTCCTCATAAAATCCATATAATATTTTCTGTATTGTTATTCATAACCACCCGATGTTTCTCTTTTAAGATATGAATACTTAGATTGCTGGAATTAACTTCATCCACATTTAAACATCTTGCCTATTGAGCTAAGAGAAACCAAGATCAATAATACACAAAACTCTATGCATTAGAATACCATGAACCACCCCCGATAAACACCCATGTTCTTACAATACATCCTGCCTCTTGCAAACACACGTATAAAAATAAAGCACATTCGTTTCAGTGGGCGATTCTCCCCATGCGACATACAGAAGAGGTGTATGTAATAGAGTGAGCGAGAGAGAAATACATTGAAATTACTATTATTTTCATTGTTATTTTTTTCAAAAAAGCACCTAAATAACTCAGTACCTAGCTAACAAGCTAATTAATTAATTAACAGACTAATTAATTATGACAAAGACGTCATAATGTTATTTGTATGCGTAGCAGAGGTGAATTGCAAATCGAATTAAGTTAAATTAAACTCCAGATGTTGCATGTGTTGCACGTTTCTGTTGTTGCAACATTCAAAGAAGCTGGAATTTAACTAATAATAATAATAATAATAATAATGATAATAATAATATCAACAACGGCAGAAGTAATAATAACAGTAATAAAAGAATGAAAGCTAACAAAGAACAAAGAAATAATATTTGCAATATATTTTCTACGTTATTAATATGTTCAAAATAAGAACGTACCAGTGTGCCGAAAAGTATAATACACCTGAATATTTTTTTTAAATGTAATATTGTATATGTATGTTATTATTATTATTATTATATTATTATTATTATTATTATTATTATTATTATTATTATTATTATTATCATTATACTCTCGGTTATGTAACGTGTATAGAAGAAAAGTTATGCAAATACACTTCATTACATTTTGGAAAATTGACGTAAAGTAATTTCGATTTGAATGAAATCTTACCGAAAGTTTAAATGTTTCAAATCTCATGATTGTTGTTCGTACACTGTATGCTATACTCTAAAGGAAATAGTGAAACTTGAAATGTTTCTAACTTTGTCGAGCTTATATTATACATTAAAATAGCTATACTAAAATTCAGTGTAAATGTTGACATTTATTCTAAGACATGGTATGTACAGTGATGGCCATGTTTCGCCGAAGAGATTTAAATTGATGGATATATCTACTGTGTACTTAGGAAACATCAGACTCACATACTCTTATATATCCTCTTTCGATTTTTCAAAGTTTCATCAATTTCAATTCATGACTTGCTTCCCTTGCCTTCAACAGAATGTAACATTAACGTTAATAATCCCCTTCACAGCGGAAGGTATTCACCTTTTGATAAATTAGAGTCGTTGTGAGTTACCTTAATACGTAAGTTTTAACTGGTTTTTCTATGTGTTCATCATTTCTTACAAATAAAACGCATCTTCAAAGTAGACAATTAGAGTTTTCCTTTGATTTGAGGGATGAAGGAAAATAATTAATCTATAATTCTGCATGTACTATGTCTTCTAAAATATGATTGGTCCAGACTTGAATATCTTTCTTCAGGATATGTTCGATGAAGCCTGGTATGGATTAAACAAACTTGCTTGAACGTGATTATGAGAGGATTGGACTCTTTCTTCAGTAATGAACAAGTAAAACAACCAGAACATCTGGCAGTAAGAATTAACTTCTAGAATATGCTGCACTCGTCAAATGGATAGGAAGGGACTCGATAGAAAATCAATTAGATTTCTCTTGCGATCGTAAAAGATTGCTCTTTACTAGTGGCTTAAAGACTGAAAACAATTATAAGTCCGACAAATACTTTACAAGGCATAGTAAAGATGAAAATAGTATATATTCTTATCCGATGCAATTTATAAGCAACATAGTTAGGAAAATGCAGTCCCAGATACACCTAAAGAAACGGATGGTCACGACTGGAATGCCATCATTAGTTGTTCAAGTCGATCAGTGATGAGTTGAGGCATAACATCATCTTTTCAACTTTAATTGTGGCGTCACACCGGTTCCAGTCAGCGTAGTATTATAGAGAGACTGTAAAGGTGATAAATTTCTCAAGAGACTTCCGTTTTCTAATGAACGTTAATGAAATGAAACTAAATTATTAGTTTAATAATCTGAAACTGAATTATTGGAATTATTAAAATTAATTGAATTATTTATTTTCTGTGAACAAATTTCATTTTGTTTTTCAATTAATCTTTGTAAGAATAGTAGAGCCCCAAACCTCGAGACTCGGTTATTCCATTACTCCAGACTTTGTTGCAGCAGTTAAGCTATAGCTTGAACAAGCTGTGTGGGCTACGACACATCGTTCCCTCGAAAACATTGCATACCTTGTACAACATTAGCGAAATTATCCTTTATTTATTAACAAAACCGAACGAAATTTGATGGAGTTCCTTGTTATTTCTAAGCTGTTGCTCAGTAATTTTAAAACAGTACCTCTCGTTATTAAAGGTTTTTGATGTTTAACGTCAGGTTAAAATTAACCGGCAATTCTGTCTTCTTGGGGATTTACCTTATACATATTACTAAAGTGGCGAGCTCGCAGACTCATTACCGTGCCGGAAAAATTGTTTAGCAGCGTTTCTTCGGTGCATTGCTTTCTTAGTTCAAATTCTGCGGAGGTGATTGCCTTTTATTCTTTTGGTATCGAAAGGATAAGTACCAGTTGATCACTGGTGTCGATGAATAGATTATATCCACTCTCACAACATTGCCGGTCTGGTACCTAAATTTGAAACCATATTAGATTTAGTAATAATTTTAGTATTTGATTTTTCTTGCAAGAGAATGAAAAAAAGAGGAGAGAAATATGCATCTCTTAAGTTCCAGCATCGGATGACAATTCAGTGTTCCATTTCCTCTGAAACTTCCCCAAGAACGTCTTGTGATACTTTGTCTCTGTTTAGTGAGCCTTGTTTACAGCTGCCAAGGAATTTGTCTTCTGGAGCAATACGATTACTTGAGACCGCTTCTTATTTTTCGTCTTTCTGTCACAGAACAGGATACATAAAGCGCCCAAGAACAGTGGGTTTAAATTGTGACTGCAACAATCCTTTGAAATCCAAACTGTAGACAACTTATGAAATATGTAAAAAAATACTTATTTGATCGTTGAATACAAATATTCCAAGTAGCATGTAAACATATCCTCTCTCTGTCTGTCTGTTTCTCTCTCTCTCTCTCTCTCTCTGTCTGTCTGTCTGTCTGTAATAAAATAGACGTATCGGTGTCAAATTTTGGTACAAAGCCAGCAATTTCAGAGGTGAGTGATAAGTCGATTACATTGATCCTGGTATTCATTCTATCGATCCTGAGAGGATGAACAGGCAAACGCGGAATTTGAACTCAGAACGTAAAGACGGACGATATACGGCTAAGCATTTTGCGCGGTGCTATAACAGTTCTGCCAGCTCACCGCCTTTAACAACATAGGTATATCAAAAACTATATATATTCGTTTTAACAGACTATTCTTCCAAGTCTACAACCAGAGAGGAGGGAGGGAGACAGATACAAACAGAGGGACAGACAGGCAGACATACAGACATATAAAGGAAGCAATGCTACGTAATTGAAAATATAATAAAAAAAACAAAAAACACCTATGTAATTCACTAATTATCCGACAGATTAATTACCGTTGTAATTAATTAAGACAAAGACAGGAGACTTATGGCGTCCTATCTATTATCATATATTTTTTAGCGTATTGTGAGCTAGGTCTACACGCTTTAATATTTTGTTCCGTTTTATTCTAAAATGATAGTATACAATTTGAATCGAGATTTATTCCATGCCATACGACGATGTATATGCTATCACTCGAAGCCCTGTTACAGTAAACCGATATGGCAGTGGCATATAACAGTTACGATATTAGCATCCCTTCTTATTCCAACCAATAAGAGAACGTTTGTTACTGTTGCTGTTCGTCTTCTAATCAGGACTCAGGCCATTAGCAATAAAGAATAATCTCTGATTCGAGCCTATGCTAAGCCACTAAGAATGCGTGTGGAAACTTGAAGATCCACCCACCACACGCAATAGCCTGGCTGTTGCACGGGCGCGAAAGCTACGTTGCTATCCTCATTCCGTAAGCGGTGGCTTTTAACGGGTGGAGAGCTGAACTATCCTGGGGTACAGAGGATTAGCAATCTAGACTAGGGTCTGAAAGTTTACCACACCATGGTTCCTCTGCTTTGTGGCAGAAGTAGGAAGAAAGAGTGAGAGAAAGTTGTGTTGAAAGAGTACAGCGGGATTCACCACCATCCCCCGCCGAAGCATCGTGGAGCTTAGGTGTTTTTGCTCAATAAATACTCACAATGCCTGTTTTGTGAACCGAAACTGCGTTCTTACGACTGCGTCTCTATTACTGTTGCAGCTTTCGTTTAAGCCTATGTCATATATATCCAGTAGATATATAATCGAATTCATTCTAAAATTATCCTTATGGATACACAAATGTTGGCCTGGAGAACATGACCATTTCTCCAGATGCTAAGAGCAGACTATGCTTCGAATACGTGACGAGACGGATCTGTCGTACTGAAATTCGAAACATCTCGATATGAGCAACTCAATGAAACTGTTACCAAAAATATCGGTAACTCCTATCAAGCTATTGAGTGCTACATTGTTTCGTTTGTAAACTCACTTGTATGCGTGAGTGAGCATATTATATAATATATATATATATATATATATATATATATATATATATATATATAAACTGAGAATGTGTGTCTGTCTGTATGAAACCCTAAAACTTGAGAACTACACAAACAATTTCATTCAAATTTTACATATGTCTTACTTAGGGTCCAAGGAGTATCATGGACAAAAATCTTTTAACTTCTTGCCAAGGGCGAGCCCACAGCAATATCACATCTTCTCCACCATTTCAGTATTACGTGTTAAAAGTGAAACAAAAGCATATCTCTATTGTATGTATATGGATATATATATATATTATATATATATTATATATATATTATATATATATATATTATATATATATATATATATACATGTATATATATGGATGTATATATATATACATACATACACATGTATATATATAGATGATTACGTATACATGTAAATGTATAGCTGTATATGTATATGTATAGATGTATTTCTATAGATATACAGGTATATGTAAACATGTATGTCTAGATGTATATATAGATGTACAAGTAATATGTACACATATATATACACATATATACATGCATATATAGACCCATACACACATACAGAGGTGCAGGTGTGGCTGTGTGGTGACAAACTCGGTTCCAAAACACAAGGTCCTCAGTTCAGTCCCACTGTGTGGTAACTTGGCATGTGTTTTCTGCTATAGCCTGAGACCAATCAAAGCCTTGTCAGTGGACTTTGTCGATAGAAACTGAAAAAAATCAATTGTATATATATGTATGCATATATGGAAGTCTATGTGTGTGTCTTTGTGTTTCTTCCTCATCACTGCTTCACAACTGGTGTTCGTTTATTTACATCCCCATAACTTACTGGTTTCACAAGATGAAACTGACAGAATAAGTACCAGGCTTATCAAAATATAAAAAAGCACTATGCAGTGTCTCATATTTTTGTTTGCCCACTCAGTTGTATCTATCAATTTATTTGTGTGTGTGTGTATACATACATATATATATATATATATATATATTATATATATATATATAGAGAGAGAGAGAGAGAGAGAGACAGAGAGAGATATTTTGTAGACAGGAATTGAAACAAATCACTCGTATATATATGTAAGTGTATGTGTTTTGGTATTGGCAACATGAATGACAGTGGCCAGAGACTACTTGAATTTTGCACATACTATAACCTGTGCATACACACATTCTTTGCCAACAAGACATCCCATAAGGCATCTTGGAGACATCCAGATCTCACCACTGGCATCAGCTGGATCTCATCATTACACGAAGATCCTTTCTGAATTCTGTTCAACTGACTCGTAGTTACCACAACGCGGATTGCGACACAGATCATTCACTAATAAGAAACAGGGTGAGGATTCTGCCTAAAAAAGTCTATTACTCCAAGAAAATGGGCCGACCACGCATTAACACTGCCAGAACCTCGGACTCTACACTGCGACAATGTTTTACTGTTCCTATCAAGGTTGCCCTCAGTAGCTGCTGAAAGTAGGTGGAATTATATCAGGGATGCTTTGTATACCACATCAATAGATACTTTCGGCATGAGAGAAAGGCAAAACCCAGATTGGTTCAATGCTGGGCTCTCAGAATTGGAAACAGTTATCGAAGCAAAGCGTGCAGCTCTGATACAATACAAGAGTGATTCTTCTACAAAGCCTAACTGCCAGACGCTGCCAGACGCTGTGCAAATAGGTATTGGCAGGAAATGTGTCAGAGTATCCAGTAAGCTGCTGACAGTGGCGACACCCGTGGGATGTATGCCAGTTTGAAAAATGCCCTCAGTCCATCCGCAACCAAGTCACCCCCTCTGAAATCAACTCCTGGTGATCTCATCAGGGATCAAAGCAAGCAAATAGATACATGGGTGAAGTACTACCAGGATCTCTACTCACGAGAGACCACGGTAGCTGAGGCTGCAATCGAGGGTACCAAGATCTTGCCAGTCATGTGTGAACTTGACAGTCTGCCATCTATAGCAGTGCTCACCAAGGCTATTGACTCCCTAGCAAATAACAAGGCTCCGGGAAAAGACGACATCCCCTTATAGATAATCAAAACCGGCAAAAACACCACCCTGCTTCGGCACCTTCATGGGCTTCTGTGTCAGTGCTGGGAAGAGGGTACAGTCCATCAGGATATGCGGGATGCTAACATCATTACGCTTTAGAAAAACAAAGGTGACCGTGGTGATTGTAACAATTACCGTGGAATATCTCTTCTAAGCACTGTTGGAAAGGCCTCTGCTCGCATTATCCTGTCCATGCTGCAACTGCTTGCTTCTCGAATTTATCCAGTGTGGCTTTAGAAGAAGCAGATCAACTATTGACATGATATTCTCCATACGCCAACTTCAGGAGAAGCCCAGGGAGCCGAAAATGCCATTATATAACGCCTTCATTGATCTGACAAAGGCCTTTGACTTGGTAAGTAGAAAAGGCCTCTTCATCCTGCTCCAAAAAATCGGATGTCCACCAAAGCTGCTGAGGATCATCAAATCGTTCCATGCTGATATGCAAGGCACCATACAGCACAATGGTTCAACATCAGCTTCCAAATAAAAAACGGGGTAAAGCAAGGTTGTATTCTTGCTCCTACATTATTTGGCATCTTCTTCTCGCTGCTGCTGTCACATGCCTTTGAGACATCAGATGATGGAGTGTTTCTGCACAGTAGAAGTGATGAGAAACTGTTCAATCTCTCGTGTCTGCGTGCCAAGACCAAAATCAGAAGCGTCCTGATCAAGGAGATGCTATTTGCTAATGAAGCCGCTCTGGTATCACACACAGCCCTACAAAGGATCATCAACTGTTTGAGCAAGCATGTGGCAACTTTGGCTTAGTTATCAGCCTCAAGAAGACCAACATCATGGGTCAGGCTATATCGGACATCTCAAATATACATATTGGAGACCACAGACTACAGGAGGTGGAGAAGTTTACCTATCTTGGCTCTATTGTCACCTACAACCTATCCCTTGATGCTTAGCTCAATATACGCATTGGCAAGGCAGCAGCTGTGATGGCCCAACTCTCCAAATTGGCATGGGACAACAATAAGCTGACCAAGACCACAAAATGAAGATTTACCAGGCATGTGTACTTAGCACTCTACTGTATGGAAGTGAGACTTGGACGCCATACACACGCCATACGACGTCAAGAGCGTCGCCTAACTATCTTTCACCTGCGCTGCATCTGGAAAATCGCATCAAATGGCAGAATCATCTCCCCAAGAAAGATGTCCTCAAGCAAGCAGGAATACCAAGTATGTTTGCACTCCTCACTCAAAGACGTATGAGATGGCTTGGACATGTTAGCCGTATGGCAGAATCCCCAAGGACATACTCAACGGAGAGCTTCCTAGGGGCAATACATCTGTGGGAAGACCGTTCTTACGATACAAGGATGTTGGCAAAAGAGACATGAATGCCTGCAACAGCAATATTACTAACTGGGAAGCAGTTGCCAGCAATCGTGGAGATTGGCGACGTACCGTAAAAGAGGGAACACAAAGGAGTGACAGAGAGAGAGAGAGAGAGAGAGAGAGAGAGGAGAAATGGAAAGACAAGAAAATACGTCAACAAGAAACTATGATATTACAACCAGCCAGGCAAAGTCTTCGCTACATTTGCGGCACCTGCCAGAGGGAGTGTTTGTCCAGGATTGGACTACACGGCCACAACAGGAGATGTATTAGGACATGAAATGTAAAAGCCGGACTAGATTATTTTATGCTCAACTCCATTGTCGCCCGAGACAGAAAGGATGCCAACAACAATATATATGGATTTCGTAGACAGGAACTGAAACAAATCAATCGTATATATATATATGTACGTATATATGTGAGTGTATGTGTGTCTTTTGTCGCTGTGTTTCGCCCTCATCACTGCTTCACAACTGCTGTTCATTTATTTACATCCACACAACCTACTGGTTTCACAAGAACAAACTAATAGAATAAGTACTAGGCTTATCAACATAAAAAAGCACTAGGCTGTTTTTGTTTCCCACTCAGTTGTATCCATCAATTTATCTTTGTAAGTGTGTGTATATCTATCTATCTATCTATCTATCTATCTATCTATCTATCTATCTATCTATCTATCTATTTATCTATCTATCTATCTATCTATCTGTCTATCTATATATATATATATTATATATATATATATAATATATATATATATATATATATATATAACACCCTAATGGGAACCTTAACTCCCAAATTTTAGTCATTTCTTTTATGATTCAAAACTAGGTCAAAAGTACTGAATAGATCTTTATGAAATTCGGAAATTATATTTCATGAATAAGGCCCCTTGAGAATTCATATATTTTTTGCTGTTGATGAAATTTTAACCATAGATATTAGACACAAATGAAGTAATATTTATAAAATTTCATCTTCTTACAAATTTAGAAAGACCCCTCCATGGGGACTTAACAACCACAATTTTGTCATTTTATCTAAGCAAAAACGAATACAGTTGTGCTCTTGGAGGCTGTAGGGTTACTCGAGCATAAAAGTTGGGCATAATTTCTAATTCAATGGTACAACAGTGTAAGAGTTTGCTTTGACTTACACTTACATTGTGATTTCTGCAATGTGGTGCATGAATTGTCAAGTAAATGAGAGGCAGCTTTGCCTCCACTGATTCAGGTGCAAAGTGTTGAGTAACGTTATTTCATTGCAGACCTCCTTTCAGTCTTTTTATTATCACTCGGTCACACATAGTCCCCAGATGGTAACATTGATTTCAAGGTCTACCCAGATGAGTGACTGGTTATTCAAAGACATTTATAGATTTTAAATTTATTCTGTCCAGTTACATATCAGTATAGTGGTCATTTGCAAACTCCAGAGGTGACACTTTAATTTCTTCTTAGCCCTCACGTCACACAGTTGTTAATTTTGATTTCAGTTGGGTCACGCCGTTCCAATTGCAATAGATTCGTAATGCATCTTACGGCTGTGCCTGTCACCTGGATGGTGAGGAATCCTACATTGGGAGTGGTGACAACTAGTGTAGGGTAACTGACCGCTTATTGTGATCATTCGTCTTTTGGTTTCCTTTAGCTTTGCTCGCTTTTACAAACCCAGTGAACATATATTTACTATTTCAAAGAAGTTTAAACAATAGATATAAGACCTAAGTTAAAAAGATTCTCAACAATTCAACTTCTCTGGTTGACATTAAGATGCCCACCTCCAACAGGGGCCATAGCTCTCACATTTTAGAGCTCCATGACCTTCATTTTTCAGGAGCAAAATTTTTTTAACAGGTTCAATAAGATTGGAATTTTGGAATATGCGCATAAAAATCAGTAGTATGGGATACATATGACACGATTACAATTTTTTTAGAGTGTGTAAAGAGAGAAATAACCCTCATCTGCAATTTGGATGAGATTCGAAATATAGATATTCCATTTCATTACAGAAAATTCTAATTCTTCAGTTCAATGTAACCGGACAACGCCTGGTATCTCTGCTAGTATATATATATATATATATATATATAGTCAATTTAGGGTAGCAAAAAAATTCAATAGAAATTTATCGCAACCAGCGGCCTGGTGAAAAAGAGAAAATGGTCATCGACTAAATATATAAATATAACGATTTAGGAGTGACCCCAACAGGTCACTCGTCCACCAGAAAGAGCAGCCATAACTCACACCGCCAGTATTAGTAATTCAGAAATAGGTGAAAATTTAAAAACATTTACCCTAATTCATCCTTTTAGACGTTGCAACGTTTCTGTGTCTTAATGATTAAATTAGCTTAATTAAATTAAATAAGCCAATCTACCATAGGTTACACTTCATCAGTAAAAGACC
Source organism: Octopus sinensis (assembly GCF_006345805.1). Lineage (NCBI taxonomy): Eukaryota > Metazoa > Mollusca > Cephalopoda > Octopoda > Octopodidae > Octopus > Octopus sinensis. The sequence continues at coordinate 56,706,483 of NC_043003.1, read as the reverse complement.
TGGGAGAGACAAATATACACGAGGCGTCTGTATTGATGCCTACGGGATATCTGACTTAAAATTTTCAAGACTGACGTATTCGCGCAAACTTATCAACAGTAAATATAAAACTAACCTGCCGATTCAATCTCAGATTATTCAGAAAATTATCAATTAGTCATTTAGGGTAGCAAAAAAATTCAATAGAAATTTATCGCAACCAGCGGCCTGGTGAAAAAGAGAAAATAGTCATCGACTAAATATATAAATATAACGATTTAGGAGTGACCCCAACAGGTCACTCGTCCACCAGAAAGAGCAGCCATAACTCACACCGCCAAGTATTAGTAATTCAGAAATTAGGTGAAAATTTAAAAACATTTACCCTAATTCATCCTTTTAGGGTAAATGTTTTTAAATTTTCACCTAATTTCTGAATTACTAATACTTGGCGGTGTGAGTTATGGCTGCTCTTTCTGGTGGACGAGGGTGCCTGTTGGGGTCACTCCTAAATCGTTATATTTATATATTTAGTCGATGACTATTTTCTCTTTTTCACCAGGCGCTGGTTGCGATAAATTTCTATGAATTTTTTGCTACCCTAAATTGACTAATTGATAATTTTCTGAATAATTCTGAGATTGAATCGGCAGTTTATATTTACTGTTGATAAGTTTGGCGCGAATACGTCAGTCTTGAAATTTTAAGTCAGATATCCCGTAGGCATCAATACAGACGCCTCGTGTATATTTGTCTCTCCCAGGTCTTTTACTGATGAAGTGTAACCTATGGTAGATTGGCTTAATTTAATTTAATTAAGCTAATTTAATCATTAATGACACAGAAACGTTGCAACGTCTAAAAGGATGAATTAGGGTAAATGATTTTAAATTTTCACCTAATTTCTGAATTACTAATACTTGGCTTGTGATTAATTGGCTGCTCTTTCTGGTGGACGAGTGACCTGTTGGGGTCACTCCTAAATCGTTATATATATATATATATATATATATATATATATATATATATATTATGTGTCTATACATATATATATATATATATATATATAATGTATCTATACATATGTATGTATGTGTGTCTATGCACGTGAGTATATGCCTGTGTGTATCTTTTTTGTCCGTGTTTGTCTACCATCCCCACCACTTGTACACCGGTGATTGTGTGTTTACGACTTAGTAACTTAATTGCATATAGAATAATTACCAGGTTTCAAAATATTTGCGGGACCCGAATGTTTCGAACAAAATTCTCCAAGACAGCGCACAGCATGGCTACAGTTTTACTGAAAAAAAGCGTTAAAAGTAGAACGATAAAGCCAATTTGCTACACGGGCAAAGAGAAAATATTTGCATATGTCCTTATTGGGCTGAAAACAATAAAATCATCATGAAATCTAAATGCAACACTTCAGTGATATAATTCTAAATATGAAGACGAATGATCAAGGCTAGTTTTAATTTCATTAAGATTTGGCTTAGAGCTAACTAAAACAAAACAAAGGGAATGTTGGAGAAAAGTGTCTTTTACAGTGACATAACATAGAAACCCTTTTTAAATTACACATGAACATCCTTAAGAAAATAAATGCATGCCCTCTTTGGATTTATAAGATCGTATCTGGAACGTGGCTGTAAGAAAATACGTTGCTCAGATTTGTACTTGAGCAAAACACATCGCGAGCTGCACAACAAAATGAACAATAAAACGATCAACGGGATCATATTTTCTGTATCGGACTTTGTCCTACGTTACATTAAGTAGTTGGGTGTTGTATTGAGTGGATACTTACGCACAATAGCAAGAGTTTGCGCTTAATGACTGATCAATAGTCAATCTCGTCGACTTCATTTTTTGACAGGTAGTTTATTGAACTAGATTCAAATACGTAAGACATAAAGTTGACCTACTTGTGACACGCATTTGCAATGTAAAGACCGTGAGAAATACAACAATGTATCTTCTTTGATGCACTAAAGATAATTAGCTTCTGAGATTCTGAAAACCTGCTGTAGAGTTTAAAAGATATTAATATGTGTGTTTGCGTTTATATTTGTTTATGTGGACAAATGTACCACCATGCATTTTGGGAGGAGAAACCCGGCGTCCGGCTATTCCCTCCACAACGCTAATCTCAAAAGGTCTTCGTGTGAACGTGACATGGGTGTTATTGTCGACAGTGATTTGCGTTGGACAAAACACATCGCTAAAATTGTCAAGAAGGCTGAAGGTGCCTTGGCATCACTCACCAAATCCTTTGTGAGCCGCTCTCTGACTATCTATCAGCGGCTTTATATAGCTATGGTAAGACCTCACCTGGAATTTGCATCACCGGTCTGGAACCCCTATCTTGCCCAGGATGTCAATCGTCTGGAAGCCGTTCAGCGACGTGCAACCAAAAAAATACCCTCCATCAGGCATTTGCCATATTCTGAACGCCTTACTTCCCTGGACATGGACACATTGAAACTCCGATGTCTGACAGCTGACTTGGCAGACACTCATAAAATTATCAACCATCTTATAAACAATAACTCTGAGCACCTTTTCAAACTCCACTCGTCTAACACCAGTGGACATATTTACAAAGTCAGAAAACAGCACAGCTCCTATGACTTTAGGAAACATTTTTTCACGCTGAGAGTTGCTGAAGCATGGAACAAACTGCCGGCATCGGTTGTTAGTAGTAGGAGCACTGCATCCTTCAAAACTTCCACGCTTTCTGAGATTCGCCAACACTACACCTGATTTCCTCCTCTCCATACATACACAAGCATGTATCTGACTCATACATTGTTCGCTTTCCAGACATTTGTACATTACTGCATACACTTTATACGCACTTTCTAACAAGTTGTGGTGCACCTGAGCACTGTATACAATAATTTCATTATTATTATTTCTATATCTATATATATAAAACTGTAGTCGTGTGAGTGTCTGTCCCCTTCGATTTAGATTCCTAACTACTCCCACATTTTGCGGTGCAGTTTAACCAAATTCGGGTATCTTATAGTCGTGATTCATATCGAGCCCGTCTGAGTATTAGCGCGCGTCTACGATGAGTCTACGATTTTAAAAATAATTTAACATCATTTTTTATTCCATTTTAATGCATAATTTTTCGTGTATCGATGGCGGCGGAGTTGGCGTCCATGGTCACACCTGCACCTGTTTGCTTCTCCCCCTTCTTCCCTCCCTCGTGAAGCTGTGGAGAAGGGAGTGTAAGGAAATCAACGTCGTAAAGCGTTGTCAAGGAGACCAGCGTTCTTTTAGAACAACGACTTCATGGCTTGAAGACACCAAAACAGAAATGGCTAAGAAAGCCCGAATTGGCATCTATGAGGGAAGTAACTCTCTAAAAATGCTTATATAGTTATTTCCTTTACAAACCCGAGCAACGCCGGGCGATACTGCTAGTATATATTATATATATATATAAATTAAATAAATAAAACATATGCATATATACATACATATATATACGTTCCTACCTCTACATGTATATATACATGCATATATGGGTACAGGACACACAAAAAAAACACGTCGAACACAATGAGAAACGGAAACATAAACACAAAACCAAAGGAACTGGACATTTTTCTTAAACAACGAAAACATATATATATATAAATATATATATATATATATATATATATATATATATATATATATATATATATATATATATATATATATATATATATATATATTATATATAATATTAATTAGAGACAAAACCACTATTTTGCAAATCAAACAAAGAAAGACTTAAACCAATACATAAAACAATTTTAATATAAATTAAATTAAATTATATTCGCCACTACAATTGTTTCATGTCTCTTCTCAGGACATTCATCAGGTGGATTTCAGATCTTCTATTCTATTTTAAGTTATGAAGTGAATTCACTTCATAACTTAAAATAGTATAGAAGATCTGAAATCCACCTGATGAATGTCCTGAGAAGATACATGAAACAATTGTAGTGGCGAATATAATTTAATTTAATTTATATTAAAATTGATTTTTTATTGGTTTAAGTCTTTCTTTGTTTGATTTGCAAAATAGTGGTTTTGTCTCTAATTAATATTATATAATATTTTACTATAAAATTGGATTCAATCCTAAATCTGATTTTCCCTGTAAATTTGGATTTATTCCCTAATATTTATTATATATATATATATATATATCAGTGTGTGCGTGTGTGTGTCATGCTTTTGTGGGGGATGCGTAGTCGCATTGTATCACCGTTGTATCTGTAATGTATTCCCCTATCGAGAGAATTTTGTATTTCAGAAACAGGAAACCTGGAATCAAGTTATATAAGATCTTCATCGCCATTTAGTTACGTATGTATCGTTTTATTTGGGATGGACATATTGCCAATAAAGGTACAAGCAGCAGTTGTTCTGTCTATTGGAAAATGACCCTCCCAAGATACATTTCTTTTTTTGCACTAATTACTTTTTCACACTCCATATAATTCTCTCTCATTCCTACTTAGAATTTCATTTCAGCTACCTCACTCTGTACCAGGCTGTTTTCATATCTTAGTTTTTCTCCTTCTTTCTCTCACACAGTAGCCTCCTAATCTAAACCTTCTCTCTTTCTCTCTCTCTCTCTTTCTATGTCTCTCTCTCTCTCTCTTTCTATGTCTCTCTCTCTCTCTCTCTCTTTCTATGTCTCTCTCTCTCTCTCTTTCTATGTCTCTCTCTCTCTCTCTCTCTCTCTTTCTATGTCTCTCTCTCTCTCTCTCTCTCTCGCTCTTTCTGGCCTCCATTTTCTCTGTTTATATGTATGCATATGTTTCCGTCGGGGTGTATGGATGTATGTTCATCTTTTAGATTTAAGTCGATCGCAAAATTCAAGCAGGTTTTATATGTTAGCTTCAGTCAAAACAATTTCAAAACCGTCTGAATATTTGAGGTCTCTTTAGCACACGATGTTGTATTTAGGATGTCTGCGAAGGAATATATTTGTGTATGCCATACTCACTCGTGTAATTTTGTGCATAAGTTTCTTACAGTCATCGTAAATGGAGACTCATTGGAATGTTGCAGATATCTTCATCGTATATCTATTCGACTGGGATTGAAGATACGATTGAGTTCAAATGGTGCTGTCTACGAAAATGGTCAGCATTTCGAAGTTTTTGTACAAGTCAGGTATCACGTAAGCCAGTAGATCCATGATAATAGTCAAAATGCAATCTTGATTCTCAACTTTAAGCTTTAATTAACTTTAGCATAAATGTGCTATTTTCACAAATCATTAGACGAGATATTCTCCTCCACTGGACAACAAATATCTACAACGAATGATTTTGCTCTGTGTGTAATATCATGTATATTGTGTTTACGTATGGGTCGTACATTTTTATTGTGATGCTCTATCAGCATTCTACATTTTTAAACAAGTGGATAAATTCTGGTATTGGTGTGTAATATGGATAACAATCGGGACAATATTTCTTTAAAATGGCACAGTAAATGAATTTGGCAACAATGTCATGTCACTTTCGTACTATTTTCCGTACATTTTTTTGTGCGGTGGAAGTAGGTGTTGATAATATGGGTAACTAACTTGTACACCGAATATAGGTCAATTGAAAATATCTGTCATATTATAAGGATGAAAGGCATCTTTATGTATTTTATTGATCAGGTATATAGGAGCAATTTCCTTTCTTCGGAACAGAGAATACGTATTCTTCAAGGTGATAAATGATGCACGTTTCGCAAGTCCAGGAAAGGTTCCTCTACTCCTCAACAATTTAGGACCTTCTTGCTCGTGAAGGTACGATGATACGATTAATACTTCTGCCCAAATATTAGATTGACCTGGCTATACTTAGCTCACATTGGACAGTCTTAAGCTCAATATTTATTAAGTTCAAGGCGGCGAGCTGGCAGAAAGGTTAGCACGCCGGGCGAGAGGGTTCGTGGATATTTCGTCTGTCTTTAGGCCCTGAGTTCAAATTGACATTGCCTTTCATCATTTCGGGGTCGATAAATTAAGTACAAGTTGCATACTAATCGACTGGCCCGCTCCCCAAAATTTCGGGCCATGTGCCTAGAGTAGAAAATAATATTTATTAAGTTCTTCATCTACATTCACAGTTGCATTTATTTTATAATTAAACCCAGTTATGATGTACTTATTTTCCTCTTTATAGTTCAGCAGTTGTTGCCTCAGTAATACGATGCGAGACTCAACGGACATGTAGACTGAGCTTCTACCTCTGATCTCATCCTCCATCTGGAATGGATCTACTCGCAGTCATTTGTATGTGGAAGTTACTGTAAGTGATTAATATCTTCCTGGATGTCTTGTCCAGATTTCGGATTATGTCATGTTTCCTCTCTCGAATCCTGACTTTTGGCATTAGACATGGTACATTAAAGTTATTATCAGATATATTCTAATCCAATGAAGATACATCTGGGATCCAAAACTTTCTAATTCTACTGAAATATTTAATCACTTTATCTTTAGCCACGCCACCAGTTTATACAGCAATCTTATCAATTCTGTGACAGTATATTCGTCATTGGATTCAGAGGAGATTTGTAGACCATTGATATTCATATCCGCTGCCATTCAATAATCACTCATCAAACGACAATTAAATATCACCAATTTTCCTGAGCATAACACATTCCAGTATCCCATTAGAAAATTGTGTAAATATGTGAATGTCTCGTGGTGCCATGAAGATTATATTGTTAGGGTCCATATTATTAGAAATGTGTAGGTGACATCAATGTGTATCCCCTTTGCAGATCCTAACACTTAACACTCACCGTTCCTCTATACTGCTGGCAAATAGTTCACTGCAACAACAATACAGACTAGCTCTCGCTTTGAAATTTTTCTAGACTTATTTAATTTCATGTTACTTTTGTATTTGATTCCTTTCTTTACTGAAGGCAGTGTGTCCCAAGTTGTAATTATTTGTTATCGTCAACCACAGCAAGTAGGATGTCTTCAAAGAATGATTTTTCTGGTATCCAAGACATTGTAAGGCAGAAACGTTAGAACGCCGAGCGAGATGCTAAGCGGTATTTCGTCTGCCTTTACGTTCTGTGTTCAAATTCCACCGAGGTCGAATTTGCGTTTCATCCTTTCGGGGTCGATAGATTAGGTAACAGTTACGTACTGGGGTCGATATAGTCGACTGGCCTCCCCCACCAAAAAATTTTAGGCCTTGTGCCTAGATTAGAAAAGAATATACAGGAAATTCCCGAACATCTTCATAAAGTCTAGCAATCCGACAATAGACAATGTTCAACATTGTTTTGACCGGCATTAGAGACTGTTCAACAATGCCTCAAATTTTTTAGTGGATTTGGTAGACGGAACCCAGAGAAGCCCTTCGTATATGTATATATATAATATATATATATATAATATATATATATATATGGATAAGAAAGTTGGTTTGTGAAAGCACGTGGGTGAATATATAAAAAATAGTAAAGAGTGAAAAAACGACAGAAGGTTTAAATGTTAAAAAAAAATATATATTTGCGTCAATATGTCTGAAGAATATTAGAAAATTTTTTAAACAAATTTTTTTTCCTTTATAATGACATAATTTTTAAAGAAAGACCGGTTTCGCATTTAGCTTTTCAAATTTCTTGTGACGTTATGTTTATGTTTAATAGAGTTATCCTTGTGTTTAAGCTGCGGAGAGTTCTAAATAAGGGAAGGTAGTGAGTGATTTCTTCCGGTGTAGGGGAGATAATCGCTTAAAATTTTTTTTCCTTTCCCTTAATGTGAATTTCTCTGTATCAGTATGGTCGGATGGTTGAGTCTGGGCTTGTACTTTTCAATGAAGAATGTTTCCTTGTTTAGTCTAATTTGTGTTGATGATTGGTAAAATGGAAAGATTAAAAATTGTGGTAGTAGTTGCTTTGCGCATTTCTCAATGTGCTCACTAAAAGGTATAATTCTATATTCTGGGAATGCAATCTGTTGTCGATGCAGTGTGCATCTACGTCTGAGTGATAGTCCCGCGGAACCCACGTAGTCTTGGTGGCAGCCCGAGCATTTTATGACATAAATTATGTTTTCAGAGGCACAAGTAAAGTTAGATTTGATCTTGAATTTCTGTCCCTCTTTAAAGAGGAATTCTGATCCTTCCAGCAGGTTAGGACATGTTGCACAGTTCGATCTACCACATTTATTTACTTTTGCATCCGTAATTTCAGAAAACAATTTTGCCTTTGTGAGAATCAATTTAAGTGATTTAGGCTGTTTGTAGCTTTTAATGATTTGGTGTATGTTTAGAATTTCCTTTAATTTGGGGTTTTTATGAAGTATTGGTAAATTCTGGGTGATGATGGTGAAGGCTTCTTGTTTCTGGGGTTGTATGTAGATATGTAAGGTGTATTTTCGGGGAAGGTGTGTGTTGTGTTGAACTTTTCTTAAAGTTTCTATGTTGATTTCTGTTGCACGTCTGATCCCATCCTCTATGAGTTGAGCTGGGTAATGTCTGTCAATTAGGGTGTTTTTGAGTTCTTGCAGTCTAAAGTTCCTGGTATTTTGTTCTGACACTATTGTGCATATCCTTCTTGCAAGGTTGAAGGGGATGTTTGTTTTAGTGTGTCTTGGGTGGCATGAATTAAAGAGAAGGTATTGTTTGGCGTCTGTGGCTTTGTAGAAAATGTCTGTTTCTATTTTAAGGTTAATTTTTTTAATTAGTATATCCAAGAACGGGAGCTCCTTTTGGTTGTATTCCATTGTGAACTGTATATTTGGGTTTATGCTGTTCAATAGGATTTTAAATTTTAGGAGTTTATCTGTGTTTTCATTCCAGAGAATAAAACAATCGTCTAAGAATCGGATCATCAACACAAATTAGACTAAACAAGGAAACATTCTTCATTGAAAAGCACAAGCCCAGACTCAACCATCCTAACATACTGATACAGAGAAATTCACATTAAGGGAAAGGAAAAAATTTTTAAGCGATTATCTCCCTTACACCGGAAGAAATCACTCACTACCTTCCCTTATTTAGAACTCTCCGCAGCTTAAACACAAGGATAACTCTATTAAACATAAACATAACGTCACAAGAAATTTGAAAAGCTAAATGCGAAACCGGTCTTTCTTTAAAAATTATGTCATTATAAAGGAAAAAAAATTTGTTTAAAAAATTTTCTAATATTCTTCAGACATATTGACGCAAATATATATATTTTTTAACATTTAAGCCTTCTGTCGTTTTTTCACTCTTTACTATTTTATATATATAATATATATATTATATATATATACTATATATATATATATATGATTGATGATTGATGATTCTAGTTTCAGCTTATGAGCTGTGGCCATGCTGGGGCACCGCCATATATATATATATATAATTAAAATCAAAATAAGGGTGAAAAAATTGGATATTAATTTAATAGCATCAATTTAACACCAAGTGTTTTAGCGCATATAAAAAAACTGAGATTCAGTAAATATTATTACACAAATATGAGAGAGAATCCACTATATGAACTCTCTTACGCTAAAAATAGATCCGCAATGGTCTCAAACACAAAGAATTGTTCTCAAGAAAAATTTAGCACAACTATGAACGTAAACGAGCAGGACAAATGAAAAATCTAGATTAACCCCAGACAATTGTTTCACTGTTACTAAATTATGCAATTTAACTTACACAATAAATCTACAGATCATCAGTGAGATTCGTCATGAAATATAATTTGTCGAACTGCACGCCATATATTAACACAAAGTCATATATATATATATAATATATATATATATATATATATATATATGCATGTATATGCATGTTTGTGTATCTGTGTTCGCCCCCCTCCCCAAAATCGCTTGACAACCAATGTTGGTGTGTTTACGTCCCCGTAACCTAGTGGTTCGGTAAAATAGACCGATAGAATAAGTACTAGGCTTACAAAGAATAAGACCTGGGGTCGATTTGCTCGACTAAAGGCGATGCTCCAGCATGGCCGCATTCAAATAACTGAAAAAAGTAGAAGAATAAAAGAATAAGAGAGTTTTCTTGAAGTACATGTACTTCATTTACTCATAACCTGTTATCAAATCTCTCGCCGTAGATTTTACTTTGATAGAATTCCAACGGTGGCTAGGAGAGATTGTCTAGTGACCTGATGTGTTTTAGAAAACTTTATAGATATTTAATCTGGACCTCATCTACCGAAAGTGCATCATGGTCGTTTTATTTAAACTCAAGTCATTTCAAGTATTAGCATAACAATTTGTATGGTATAGTCTTTCAACCTGCGATGAAGAATTTGTGGCTGAAATACAAACTAACTATTGATATCTCTGTTTTTGCAATTTTTTCATGGAGTTTGAATCACCCCAAGTCCATCATATCTTAAAGCAGCATTTAAAAAAATATTTTTCTAGATTTCAATGTTTCTTCCTTGCAATTCTCATAAAGATTGGCTGTCGCATCAGAAAATTGCAGCTGGTATTTCGGGAGTTCGTTACTCGTGTACATCTATTGTCAATATCAAATTGTGCGATGCTTTCTTGTGATTGTCGATATTTTGAGGGATCTTGTTCTCTTTTGAAAGATAGGTATAACAATTCAATTTTTATTTTCATTTATATTTTAAATTATTATCAGTCTCTGATACTCGCACATAACAATTGCAAGGTAATGCATTCAATTCAGTTCAATTTTTGCTGGTTGTTCGATAGCAAATTGATTGATCAGAATTAACATTATGCCTGTGTTTTATCCATCGATTTGCATCATAATTGCTCTTTAAAATAGTGATTTCTCTGGCATAAAAAATTATTTGTCATAAGTTTTTTTCCGTGATCAGTGTTTAAACTGTTTGTATCGTTCACTCATTTCTATTACTTCTAATTTTGTGTTTTGTTCGTTGTTTATGTTTTTAGAAACCTTCTGGAAGGCAAAGTTTCTACAGCCATTGATATTTCGTTAATTTCTGAGCGTTTCCGATTTTTAATTTTAGATAGACACATATATGCGTACACACATCAATTTATCCCCCAAAACAAGAACTTAACTCTCAATTTCCAATGGTTTTAATTCTAAGGGGATGTAGACTATTAGCTGCATTAGTTCTGCTGAATGTGACAAGGATGAGCTATATCACCATTCTTCTTTATTGTCTCCCATTATTCCCTTCTGCCATTCTAATTTATAGTAAAGATTTAGGTATTTTCTTTAGTTCATTCTGCTACAATAATAGCAGAATGAAGCAATGCATTTCAGTCTCTAGCATTGATGAAACAATTTGCTAAAAAAATTGTAGTGGAGTATCCTGTGTGTTGAAAACCTATGCAGTCGTACGCGGCTTATGTCAAATTGGTGTAATGCTAGTATTAATTAAATGGAGCCACTTGAAACGGCCGTAATGCACTGATACCTAGACGTCGTTGCTTATTTACTTTTTATTTACCTAACGTCATGCGGTGCGGACGATACTGGACAGAGTTTGTGCCTCAACGTCAGTAACTAATTCAACTGAATTTAAACACTTCCGATATGTATGTGTGTATATCTATCTATCTATCTATCTATCTATCTATCTATCTATCTATCTATCTATCTACTATCTATCTATCTATCTATCTATCTATATATATATATATATATATATATATATATTATATATAATATATATATATATACACACCAAATTAACTATAACCCCGTGCTCTCAGCACCCGCAGATTGGCGTTATAAACCTGTCATATGCGTGTCTTAATAGCAAGGAACTATTAGTAGCCCTTATTTTAATACAGTTTACATTAAATAATATATATATATACACCTACCACACGCACACGCACCAACCACATTCGCACACACATATGTACAAATTCATAGGTATGTAGATTACTCTAACTTCATTTCTCCCTATCACTGTATGGATATTGTTGTTTATTGCTCTCTCTTTCTATCTCTCTTTCACACAGACATAAACACATAAATACACACACACACACACTAATTCTATTTCCCTTGTTTCTTCTCTTCCCTCTCCTTCTCTTCCTCTCTTTCTTGCTTTCTTGTTTGACATATATCCCAACTTTTTTTATTTCTCTCATTCTTTCTTTATTTACTCATCTCTCTTTCTTTCTTCCTTTCTTTCTTTCTTTCTTTCTTTCTATGTCATTCTTTGTGTCTATCCGTCTCTCTCATTCTTCACACGAATGCTTAGTTACGATTTCAAAGCTTTATATTCAAAAATTATCAAATCTCTTTCTCTTGCGACAATATTTCTTTTTTTTTTTTTCATCGTAACGAAACAAATTAAAGACAAATAAACGATAATTATCATTAACAGGCAAAAAGAAGCCTCCACCGCCACTAACCAAATAAAACCCCAAATTTCATTATATTTATTTATTTATGTATATGATTCGATATTGTATCGTTACAATGATATGAAAGCGAAAATTGAATTGCTACAAATTATCTCAGGAAGCAAATGGTGTGTAAACACAGAAGGAATTCAAGGCAAATATAATAATATTCTAAAACTATAACCTTTTGTTAGAAATTATAGTTTATTATGGATATATTAGAAGAGGTTTGTTGTTAGTTGTGTTGGATTGTCTATGCTCTCTTTTATATGCTAGTTTGTTTTGGTAAGGTTCCTTTGTACATCGTTTTTTTTTCTTTATCTTCATTAATTTTGGAGATATCCTATGATACTAGCTTTCATCTTAAACACAAAAGCCTGTGTCCACTTTGCCGTATCTTGGAACAGATAACGGTAACTTTGAAGTGAATGCATCCGCGCAAGGATGCGAGCATACGTATATACTTTCGAACTAACACATTCATACACAACATGTGAGTGCTTATACTCACGGAAATACACACACTGACGCACGTATATGATATATAATATATATATATAATATATATTATATATATAATATAATATTATATATATAATATATATATATATATATTATGTATGTATATATATATATGTGTGTGTGTGGTGTAATTATATATGTATATATAATTATATAATATATGTATATATAATTATATATATTATATATAATATATATATATAATACATATATAATATACATCACCCATTCGCACACATACAGACCGCAACACACTCCCCCATATATACATACATACATACATACATACATAATACATATATATAATATATATATATATATATATATATATATATATATATATATATATATATATATATATATATATATATGTATATATATATATATCGATGGTTTTCAGAGAGTAGGTGTGGCGGCCACTGTAAATAATTTTTCAGTGACATTTAGAAAAATAGAGACAATTATTGAAAGGGAAACCAATAGGAAAGGGAGGATGGAGTGAAGGCGAGTGAGATGAGGAAAGGAGGGATTGAGTGAATGAGTGAGTGATTTAAAAGAATTAACTGAAAATTGAATAAAGATTGGAGATGCGTAGTGTGTGCTGCGAAACGAAGTGGGGAAATAATATATTGTAATCTTTGCACACACCAAAAAAACACACATGCCCCCTACGCTCATAAGTACACTCGCACAAGCGCAGAAATACAGATACGTATATATGCTTTTTTGCATATATACATACATTCATGCGTATATATATATGTGTGTGTGTGTATGCATGTGTGTGTACGAGTTTATGTGTGTATGTACATACATTTACATATATATATATATATATATATATATATAATATATATAAAAACACGCATTCGTTCACGTCTATGCATATTTGTATATAGAGACAGAGATATATAGAAGCAAGAAGATAGAGAGTAGAGAGCGAGAGCGAGAGAGAGAGTGACGAGTGAGTGGCTACTGAAGAAAACTTGGTGCGTTTTTAATTTACCGAGCATGTAAGTAAGAATGAGGATTGTGTTGGAGAACGGAGAAATATGTGAGAGCAACGGAGAAAGATAGAAATATCAAGAAGAGGAAGGTAAGGAAGAAAAAAAGCTGAGAACAAATTTATATAAAGTATTCTGGAATTCTAAAAAATTTCCCAAAATCTCTAATGTGAGGTAAGAATCAGAAGTACCATTAACAGGGTGAAATCGATTGCATTTTGGTATTTATATGATAGTAATCTTTACACCAACGTCTGAAGTAAAACCTCTCCAGTTAAAACAAAACTTCTTTTGACCGAAGTAATAATCTCGCGCGAATGATTACTTAATATATTTGGATGTCTTGACTGTAAGTTCCCATAATTTTATATCAGAAGAAAGCCTACTATCAAGGGGTCAGTCGATGCCGGTGATAAACTACAGCAGTTGATAATAACGGCTACATTACAAGATTGGTTCGTATTTTATCTCGATTCTGCACTAATAAAAGGTCATAATATGTTAACGTTTATAACATAGAAGCGTTTTAATAATTCTGACAATTCTGCTTAGAGGGAAGGTTTTGTTTCCCATCTTGTTGTGTGGACGCCCCCAGACGACGAGGTAGGCTAGTTCAATACGTAAATATAGAGGGAGAAGCCTAGACGTCTAGAGCAGAGTAGTAGCGATGAGAGTCAAGACTAGAGAGCAGAGTCGAGTTAAGTAGTGGAGGCACTACAGCCACTGTGTAGTATTGCGACAAAACAGTGGCGACGAGGTTTTCATAGCTCACACAGTCCCTGTGAAGTATTGCGACATAACACATCTGTAGGCGATCATGGAAGTGATTGTATGCACACGCTACAGCCATTCCAGTGAAGTATACTCTCCTCAGCTCCATTATTTAGTGGCCTTCTATTAAAATTTAAAATAAATATGTTTACAATATTGGTTGTTGATGAAATTTGAGCTCACTTGTATTTCTATAATCATTGAATAGGTTTATCCACAAACGGTATATGTTGAATCAAGCCTGCTTTCTTTAATAACGGATGAGTGTATGACGTCAAGATGATTTCAATGGAATTTCAAGAAGCCACGTGAGATAGACGAGATACATACATATCTAAACATACTTATATAGATACACAGACACAGACACACACAAATAAACACATAGACGCACAGATACACGCGCACAGGCACACACATACATACATACATACATACATACATATATATGTATGTATGTATTTATGTATGTGTGTGTATATATATATACATATATATGTATGTATGTATATATATATGTATATATATTTATGTGTGTATTTTCTGAGTTGAAGATTAACCACTTTGCCTGGTACAAGTTAGAGTTTCTTGTTAACTGCAAACCTTAAATTTCTTCTGGGATCCAGCGAAAATGTATTTGATATCATAGAAGGCGATCGTTTTGTCAAAATTAATATCCTAGAAACTTACCTTTTCTTTTAGCCATATAGTCAATATTTTGGTTACTAGCAGAGTAGAGTTTCCATAATAGCAGTACACTATGAAATGAACTGTAAAGGTCTCTTGGAAAAGTACTTTCCCGAGTTATTTGTGTGTTCTAAAGGACAATAGATATTAATATTATTTCATATAAAATAGCATCAGTCAAGTAGAAAACTAAATGGCAACGATGGTATATGCACGAAAAACAGAATTTCTTCATAAAATGGTTTAACTTTCAGTACAATACTTGCTTAATTGATAGCCGTAAAGAATTTATTGTTCGTTGAACATTCATTCAAGTTTACAAGTTTCATATTACCACTCCCATTACACCGACATAATTGAGTCATAGAGAAGATATGCATGTACAATTACTTATAAGTCACACGCAATGTGACTTCCACAGAAAAATGGCAACAGAGATGCTGCAAGGCATTTTCAGTCTCCTCCATCTGAGAAAACGATACGTGATTGCCAAAAATAGGAGGAATTACTTCAGTCAGTAACGAAATCAAAGCAGAAGTTATGTACAATGGCAGCTAGGCTGCTGGAACTGGAAGCGGATTTAGATACGGAGCTGTAGATCGAAATAATTAAGATTTAATTGTAATGACGAAACAAACAAATTTTGAGGTTAAATTAAAGATAACTGAAAGACTGCATAAGATTTTAAGTTCTGAAGCATGGTGATAAGTGTCTATCGATAAGCTGCACGAATCTAAAGTCAAATATTACACATATGCCGAAATTTATGCTATATACATCATATGGGACACGGGTTTTGAGATGGGTTCAAAAATAGAGAAAGAAAGTTCAAAAATAGAGAAAGAACCGTTAACGTTCGATATAATTTCTCATAGTGTTTTTTTTATACGGTTTATGATTGCTGTTTAACATCTCCAGCCAAGAGAAAATTCTCTATACATCGTTGCTGGTTTACTGAATGGAACTAACAGGTAAACTATCTGAGTCAGAAAACAATGATGACTTCGAAAACTGCATGGTTAACAGAGACCAGGATAACCACAACAATACAAGTTTGTAGCCTTCAATAAATAATGTGAGAGAAAAAAATATTCAAGCTTGACTTTTAACATTTCAATGAAAAATATGGCTAAACACATCGTGTAGATCACCGTGTGATGTATTTACGATTTACGATGTGCATCTACTACTACTACTACTACTACTACTACTACTACTACTACTACATTTGGTAGTACCAATTTACGCATCACTTTCTAGTCATTGATTAAATACCGTGAGTTCCATCGTAAACTCTCAACATTCGAGAATCGATGAAATACGTACCAGTAATATATATATATATATTGCAATTTGATTTCTTAGTCTGCAAGACATTTGGGCTTCAAGCCAATGCCAATTTCTGCATCACAGTTTGAAAAGAGCGCTAGACAAATGTCATGCTCTATCTAGTTTTTGTCATTTATCTTTGCAATCAAAATCCCGGAGGGATCGATTTGCTTTTAATCTTATTGGGATTGCATAAATTATGTATAAGTAAAGTACGGCAGATCGATTGGCCTGAATATAGTCTTTTCGAGTGAACTGAGAGGTATATTGCAAATGATGAAATGTGGTGAGGTGTTATTATTGAGTTCATGTGTTCGTTCTTTCTAGTGATATTATCATTGTCTTCTAATTAATTTAGAACGCTCAGTGTAGGATAAAAGTTTTGATATTCAGTACCTTTTATGAACGACTGAATGAGAGTGTTGTGTTGACAAGGAGAGAGCACGTGCCAGCTTTGTGTTGAAGGCTAACGGATTATATGTGAAATATGGGCATCCAGTTTTTCTATACATATATTAATTATTAACTGTTTTTATCTATTATATATCCAGGCAAATATCTAGAAAGCACTCAGTCTTAAACGAATTTGGTTAACTATATCAAAGAATCTGACACCAATAAATTTCATGTAGCATCGACATCTAAAGTAATTCGTCAGATAAACAAATAGATCGAAATATCGCTTAGAAGACGTTAAAGAAATTCGAATTATAAGGCAACAATAATGGAGAAAAACACATTTGTAATTTATGATTACACCATACATTACCGACAATCGTTTCTATTGTGATAATATATTTAGATCAAACAAAAAAACGTTATAAAATACCAGTGAAATTAATATCTGAAAATATAAGCCAACACAGCGTTACCAGAGGAATCGAAAATGGGCTAAAGTCAAAGTATGCTGACTACTTATACCAGCACACCCAATCACGTTTCTTCTATTAAATTTAGGAAGTATGAGATGTAGGTATGTAAACATATACGTATTGTGGCCCCTTCACTAAGCTCCAGAAAATATTTAGAACCACACTTAAGAATTTTCTAGTAGTTAGGACGCCGTCGTTTATGTTATATCACTAATACCATCATTTTAGATTTATTTGCTTAGCACTTTGTGTCCCACATCTTAACAATGCCTCTTCATAACAACAATGTGAAATCACTTGAGTCTATGTCACTTTATTTAACTAGCGCAGAAGTGGCTGTGTGGTAAGTAGCTTGCTTACCAACCACATGGTTCCGGGTTCAGTCCCACTGCGTGGTACCTTGGGCAAGTGTCTTCTCCTATAGCCTCGAGTCGTCCAAAACCTTGTGAGTGGATTTGGTAGACGGAAAGTGAAGGAAGCCCATCGTATATATGTATATATATATATATGTATATATATATGTATGTGTGTGTATGTGTTTGTGTGTCTGTGTTTGTCCCCGCAACATCGCTTGTCAACCGATGCGGGTGTGTTTATATCCCAGTAACATAGCAGTTCGGCAAAAGATACCGATATAATAAGTACTAGGCTTACAAAAAATAAGTCCTGGGGTCGATTTGCTCCACTAAAGGCGGTGCTCCAGCATAGCTACAGTCAAATGACTGAAACAAGAAAAAGAGTAGAAGAGAAAGAGTAGCCAAACAAATGAGGTTATTTCTCATTAACAGACTGATTTGCAATTCAGAAGGATTTTGACTAGCATAGGTACCATAAAGAATCTGCAGAATATTCTAACAGTTCCACTAACTTACCTTTCGGACAGGTGGTTTCTTTATCAAGCTCCGAAAGGAGAAAATGACAATTCCCTGCCTTCATATCTAGGTGGCGTCTCATTCGAGATTTGAAGAATGGGATAGTGAGAGGGATATGTGTAATTAAAAGCACGTTGAATAAATTCATAACCCACTGTAAAATTTCAGGAAGAACTCAGCAGATAGAGACAGAGGGAGGAATATACGAGTGGTTAAAAAGAAAGGAATAATATTTTCGATGAAATTCTATACTAGTAAAGATATATACATAACACATATCTAAACAAACACACTTGCCAATGTTTGTATATATCTTATACGTGACTCACACCCAGTACTATATATGCCACATTATATTTCATCGTCACTGCTGCCGCCATCGACAATGTTAATATCGCCGTTGTCGTCAACATTATCATTTAAAGTGTTAGAAGTATGTGAAAAGAGGTAGTAGGTGTTCTTGGAAAAGCTGAAAGACTTGAGACTTTCTGTATACTCTGATATATAAAACAGACAATCCATAATCGTTAGTCCGACTAAATATATCTTGTCTCGACTATCACTCTTCAGGAATTACATATATATATATATGTTTGTTTTAGTGTATGTATGTGTGAGAGAGAGTGTGTGAGCATGTTTGTGTGTTGTTTTATATGCATCACCGATTGCTGGGCATATGTTTATCCATTATTCATTTTATCATAAAATGAAAATTAAGTTTACTGGTTGAACGTTTGTGTTTATAGGCAATGTTCCACATATGTTTACAATATACTCTTCTACTCTTTTTACTCTTTTTACTTGTTTCAGTCATTTGACTGCGGCCATGCTGGAGCACCGCCTTTAGTCGAGCAAATCGACCCCGGGACTTATTCTTTGTAAGCCCAGTACGTATTCTATCGGTCTCTTTTGCTGAACCGCTAAGTGACGGGGACGTAAACACACCAGCATCGGTTGTCAAGCAATGCTAGGGAAACAAACACAGACACACAAACATATTCACACACACTTATATATATATACATATATACGACAGGCTTCTTTCAGTTTCCGTCTACCAAATCCACTCACAAGGCATTGGTCGGCCCGGGGCTATAGCAGAAGACACTTGCCCAAGATACCACGCAGTGGGACTGAACCCGGAACCATGTGGTTGGTTAGCAAGCTACTTACCAAACAGCCACTCCTATGTAAATCATTGTCAATAAATATGCTTACAATTCAAGCTCACCACTCTTTGCTTTCACCATAGTCCTGAATCTTTTGTCAACTGCAGTCCATGACTTTAAATAATGGTGTTACTTTTCTAGTTATGAAAAATGAAGTAATTTATTGACCAAATATTATAGACCCATAACCTGATTAACAACAATTTATAAAATACTAACATCTGTCTTGACTGAATACACCTATAGGTTTTTGATAGAACGTGGCATCTTCCCTAATGAGGAAAAATGATGTAAACGTGGATACTATGGTTTGTAAAGATCAACTACTCATCAATAAGATGATGTTGGAAGATTGTCACAAACAACACAAAAACTTGTCGATAGCCTGTATAGACTATAAAAACGTTTTTGATAATCTACTACATAGCTGGATTAAGAAATATTTGGAAATACATAAAATAAAACATAGTCTGCGAAACTTCTTATTTGTAAGTTCGAGATCATGGAAAATCACATTGACAATGAATCTCTCAAAGAATTTCATGTGACATTTTCTAGGGTGACATTCTATCCCCATTCCTCTGTTGTCTAGCAGTAATGCCTCTTTCGCAACTGCTCGATGATGTACAATATGGCTATAAAATCTATTATAAAAAATATAAATATCTCTTTTATATGGATGAATTGAAGCTATTTGCAAAAGATGGCCAAGAACTACAGTGCTTAGTAACAATTGTTAAGCAGTTCAGTGGTGACATCAAGATTGAATTTGGCCTCGATAACGCTACCGTTATCAGAGGGAAAATGACAGCAACATCCAACATCAATCTTGAGCAACAGAATAACATAAAGAAGTTAGAACCAGCGGAGAGCTAAAAAAAAACACTAGAAATATTTGAAGGTGATGGAACTAGACATTCAATGGTGAGGAGAAAAGATCAGAAAAAATGTTATCGCAGGGTAAGGGCAATACTCAAGACAGAGCTGAATGCAAGACATAGGATCGAAGCGATGAATGCTTTAACTATACCTATCGTAACTTACAATGTCAATATTATTAGCTGGTCAATTAC
The DNA here is from genome assembly GCF_006345805.1 of Octopus sinensis. Lineage (NCBI taxonomy): Eukaryota > Metazoa > Mollusca > Cephalopoda > Octopoda > Octopodidae > Octopus > Octopus sinensis. The sequence continues at coordinate 56,685,820 of NC_043003.1, read as the reverse complement.
TGAGATGTGTAATCTTGACAGAAAAATACACCACCCGAAGGCAAGAAAAGAGGGTGGCCGTGGATTTTAAAGCTGGAATTACTAATGAGGATTGCCGCAATTGGCCTAAACACTTACCTGAAAAACCGTGATGAATGGATGTTAAATTATGAAAACTAGAAAACATCATACTCAATAATAAAATGGGGAAAGGCATAACTCAGTGAATTCCAAGTACAACAAATCCCAAACTGGAAACAAGCAGAGACAAGGCTCAGCGTATGAAAATATCGTGTTGAAATAGCTGTCTTAGATATTTTTATTGATAAATGGCAAAAGAAAGCTCTCGATGGCAAATACCCCAAAATACCTAATAGTACCGTTCTTGGGAAAGCCCTTACCCACATCAATGGTTAGTCTCTTCTGGCTTAGTGTCAGAGTCAGAAGGGTGTATCATCGCAGCCACAGATCAATACCTACCTACAAGAAGCTACCAGGTCAACATCTTAAAGAAAGGCAGTAGCCCAACGTATTGTGTATGTAAACAATAAAATGAAACCATTGATCATGTTGTCCCCATGTGCAATCTTCTTGCGCCTAGAGAATATCTCAAAATGCATGATGCAGTGGCAGTGGGTAAGTTGCAAAGACTTGGACCCGCCTCATTATAAAAACTGGTGGGAACACAAACAAAATCTAGTGCACACAAACAAACTCTAATGCACACCTCACTCCTTTGGAACATCACTCATGAAACTGACAGAAAGATAGATGCAAATAGGCGAGATATTATATTGAAGGTTTCAGACAAACATCATGCCTCTTCATCAATATAGCAGTCCCAGTGGACGAATAATAATAATAATAATAATAACAACAACAACAAAAACAACAACAGAAGCAGCAGCAACAACAACAACAACAACAGCAGCAGCAACAACAACAACAACAACAACAGCAGCAGCAACAACAACAACAACAACAACAACAATAATAATAATAATAATAATAATATTAATAATAATAATAATAATAATAATAATAATATTAATAATAATAATAATAATAATAATAATATGAATAATAATAATAAATGCCCTGATGCAGTACCAGGCAGTGGCTCTCATGGCTTCTAATCTTAACTGATTGGAAGTGTTATCATGTACATTGTTTTTGTCTTGGTATAAAAGATGGGCTACAGCAAATATTCTGCTCAATACCACAGATTTGCTTGTCAGTTGTTTGACCTTAACCAGTTGAGCATGTCCCTTAGTGGCTGACGATATGTGCATCTCTGATCACGAGCAGAAGTAGTGGGGGAGCATCATAGCCATGTGTTGAGAGGGATTCTTTGGGGTTTGAATAGTTCACCTCTGGAAACATGGGTGGTTCTTTCAACATCCTTAAACAACCCTTATTCAGGGAACGTTTGAGCGGGATGGGCTACTCAACCTGAAGAAAATTCTAACTGGGCCCCACCTGCAAGGTCATGAGCTGTTTATCTTGATATGAGATCACCATGTCGCGCCACATATGGTTGTGATGCATGTGTCTGGTGTACCTTTATCAGACGGGTAGTTGATGGTAATTGGGCTTCGTATATTTTACCCCAGTGTCACTTTGATAGCATGAACTGCTCTCTCACTCAATAATAATAATAATAATAATAATAATAATGATAATAATAATAATAATAATAATAATAATAATAATATAAATGCCCTGATGCAGTACCAGGCAGTGGCTCTCATGGCTTCTGATCTTAACTGATTGGAAGTGTTATCATGTACATTGTTTTGTCTTGGTATAAAAGATGGGCTACAGCAAATATTCTGCTCAATACCACAGATTTGCTTGTCAGTTGTTTGACCTTAACCAGTTGAGCATGTCCCTTAGTGGCTGACGATATGTGCATCTCTGATCACGAGCAGAAGTAGTGGGGGAGCATCATAGCCATGTGTTGAGAGGGATGCTTTGGGTTTGAATAGTTCACCTCTGGAAACATAGGTGGTTCTTTCAACATCCTTAAACAACCCTTATTCGGGGACGGTTTGAGCGGGATGGGCTACTCAACCTGAAGAAAATTCAAACTGGGCCCCACCTGCAAGGTCATGTGCTGTTTATCTTGATATGAGATCACCATGTCGCGCACATATGGTTGTGATGCATGTGCCTGGTGTACCTTTATCAGACGGGTAGTCATGATGGGTATATTGGGCTTCGTATATTTTACCCCAGTGTCACTTTGATGGCATGAACTGCTCTCTCACTCAATAATAATAATAATAATAATAATAAGCTTCTAGGGAAAGTTTTCCTCTGATGGACTGGAAAGATTATCAAGATGGTTCTAAGCTTTTTAAATACTAGTGGACACCTAACGTTACAAGTAGTAACCCGCCAACCACTTATGCCCTGATGCAGTACCAGGCAGTGGCTCTCATGTCTTCTGATCTTAACTGATTGGAAGTGCTATCATGTACATTGTTTTGTCTTGGTATAAAAAAAACGGCAAATATTCTGCACAATACCACAGATTTGCTTGTTAGTTGTTTGACCATAACCAGTTGACCATGTTCCTTAGTGGCTAACTATATGTGCATCTCTTATCAAGAGCAGAAGTAGTGGGGTAGCATCATAGACATGTGTTGAGAGAAATTCTCTGGGGTTTGTATAATTCACTTTTAGATGCATAGATGTTTTGTGCGTCATCATTAAACAACCCCTATACAGGGACCTTTTGAGCTAGATGGGCTACTCGCCCTGAAGAAAATTCTAACTGGTTCCCAACTGCAAAGCCATGAGCTGTTTATCTTGATATGAAATCACCGTGTCACGCACATATGGTTGTGATGCATGTGCCCGGTGTACCCTTATTAGACGGGTAGTTATGACGGGTATACTGTGCTTCGTATATTTTACCCCAGTGTCACTTTGATGGCATACTCTGCTCTCTCCTTCAATAATGGTGATAATAATAATAATGATAATAATAATAATAAATAAATAAGATGATGATGATGTTACATGATGATGACGATGATGATACTGATGCTGATGTTTTCGACAGTTTTATACGAGTTTCTAGTAGAAATACCAATTCCACTGCCGTTTTCCTAGAGAGAGATTTTACCATCAGCTTTTAAGTCTATAGAATCGAATTTGTATGCTACACGATTTACCTTTATAATATGATTTGTTGTCCTGTGTCTGGTGTGATTATAGTATTTCGTCTGATGTTGTTCTGATGTAACGTGTGAATTATGTTCTTTTGTAGAGAGTTTATAGTATGATGTGTGATGATCTCTGTTATGCACTTTTGTATCACATGTTGATTGTATACAATATGTACTGTGGGTTGTGTTACCGAACACTGAGGCGCGAAAAGCATTATCTATACATGAATATATGTAGGTCAACATGTATATATATATATAAATGTATATATAAATATATGTAGATATATTTATATATATATATATATATGTATATATGTTAACTTTTATTGTTTCAGTCATTAGACTGTGGCCATGCTGGGGCACCGCCTTGATATATATACAAAAAAAAAGAGAGAGAGAGAGAGAGAGAGAGAGAGAAAGTGTTGCTGCATGGGAAGAAATTTGCTTTCCAACCACATGGTTCAGGTTCAATCCTCCTTCATGGCATTTTTGGCCAGTATCTTTTGATTTAGCCTCGGCTCAACCAAAACCTTGAGAATGTATTTGTCAGACGGAAACTAAAAGAAACCTCCGCGCGCGCGTGTGTGTGTGGATATACCTCATACACAACCGCTTGACACTGACAAACAGCTGTTACTTAGGAAATGACGATACTGCTATTTTTAACACCAGGAGGACACCTCTTCCAGCTGGTTATACAGTGCGATCTGCACTCGAT
>NC_043003.1:56671944-56676944 GCF_006345805.1 Octopus sinensis | reverse complement strand
ACAGCTAATTAGAAATCAAAAGAATATTTCAAAACCAAATATGATGATGATGATGATGATGATGATGATGATGATGATGATGATGATGATGATGGTGATGATGATTTCATTTATTTACCACAGGAGCATAGATGAGGGGAACATCACAAGGCCGCCTGTATTGCAAGGGAGTTTACCTAAGCCATGAGGAGAAATAAATAGAAATGACAAACGAATGTGATAAAAGTATTTATTCCTCTAAACAAAAATAAAAAAAAAACAACTAAGACCAATCAAGAATCACCCGAACATCGAAGGCACAAGCCCTTACCCAACTGTTGTTCTTCAATCTACATGCGCATGATCAGTGTAGGGCCATTCACCCTCACCATCTTTGTCACAGTTACCCACGTTTTCGTATATTCCCTTGGGACAGCACTTCTCTTCTAATTCTCACCTTCTGTTCGGTGTGGAACTTTAAAACAATATTAATATTTCTTCAATCTGAAATTGTTTAGAAATCTTGTGAAGGAAACACACGAGAAACGAAATAATAATTGTATAACTTGCTGCTGTACAAATTACACACCACAAAAAGAAATACATTAATCGGACAGACAGAATTCAATGAATATGAAACTTCCGAAATAATAATATGTCTCTGAAGAATTTCGCTTCTTTCCTTAAATTTAAATAGTGTTTTCTCTAATGTATATTTTGGTGATTCTTTATTACACCAACTTTGAAGTATATATAATACCAATGTTACCAACGTTGTCTGAAGTATATATTATGAGTAGATTTGATGCAAATAATTGTTTGTTGTGTGAGGTTCATAAACTAGAAGTAGGTTGATGTAGTTCCGATCGCCAGATTGTAGTTTCAATTCTTGAACCGGGTAGTACCTTGTGTTCTTGAGTAAAAAAAATCTTCATCTCACGTTGCCCTGCGATTGCGTCGACACCTGTCGCGTGGTATAACGTACACCTGTTCAGGTTACGTCGATTTAATGGAGGAAGTGAGGAAATGGACAGCACAATCATTTGTTCACTATAGACAAATCATTTGTTTATATCATTTGCAAGAAATTGCAGAACGTCTTACCAACATTTTTTCGAACTACCAGACTACCACCAACAAAAACAACAACTACAACACCATCATCATCATCATCATCATCATCATCATCATCATCATATCGTCGTCGTCATCATCATCATCATCATCATCATCATCATCATCACCACCACCACCACCACTACCACCATCATCATCACCACCACCACCACCACTACCACCATCATCATCACCACCACCACCACCACTACCACCACCATATCATTATCATCATCATCACCACCACCACTACCATCATCATCATCATCATAATCACCACCACCACCACCACTACCACCACCATCATCATCATCATCATCTTCATCATCATCACATCATCATCATCATCTTCATCATCAGCATCATCATCATCATCATCATCATCATCATCATCATCATCATCATCATCGTCATCATCAGTTATCTCTTGTCTTTTTTTCACTTGTTAATTAAATGAGCGATATATGTATTATGCATAGAAGGTTTAACTAATATATGTTGTTTAAATAAACAACACTGTTGTTAAGGCAAAAACAAAAAAAGGAAAACATTTGAAGACAGATTTACCGAGGATGTATTGGCTCGCGATATAATTTACGTTACAGCGGAATGAAAAGGCAATAAAAACTAAAGGCAAAGCGTTTATCTCAGTGCATTTACACACGCCATAACGATAGATATACCAGGACACGAAACGTGGTGAACACAACGAGATATTTGGAGAAGTGACAAGAGCGAAGAAATGATCAGTATGAAGCGAAGGAATAAAATCTACTACGTGTATTGCCTATAGTTATTCCTACTTGTACATCAAGACACGCTCACATTCTCACACTGGTGGGCATAGGTACGCACACTCACCTACACATGGACAAACACACGTACGCTCATACATATGCAGACGATCACATATTTAGAACAAGAACACACGTGCTACAACCTCATTAATTTGATAATCTAAAGAAACCTAGCCAGACATGTAAATTGAATTAGGTCTAGCAAATACAAAATTTTCCCCGCACCGAAGATTGTATAACTTTGTATGAAAGTTTTAGTGACGAGGCAAATACAAATGAATTAATGTATTAACAATACTTCTACAGCCACACATATATTTGCGTTTATATTTTTAGATAACTATTTGGTTGCATAATAAATTCTGAACCGCTGTTATATTTAGTCGTTAATTATTACTTCTATAGACTGCACATGTCAGCAGATGGAAAGAGAAATGACTGTTAACAGTCTTGATCATTGAATTCAACAGTTACATATCATGCATCGAAAAGTTCTTCCATAAAATTCTTCAATTGTGTTAGTAAGTGACAGGACAGATTTAAAGATCTTTCAAATTCTAAATATGTTTTGGAATTAGTGTGGGGATATACGAATGGTGACCTCAGAAACGTCGGTTATACAGCAGCAAAATCATGTAGTATATCTTTTATCACTCTTTATATTTTACTTCTCCTTGTCATTAAACTGCGGCTATGCTGGGGCACCACCTCGAGGAGTATTAGTTGAACAGATCGATAACACTACTCACTATATTTTTGAAATCTGACATTTATTCTAGCGGTTACTTTTGCTGAACTGTCAACTTATGGGTGGTAAACAAACCAGCACCGGATGTCAGGTGGTGGTGGAGGACACACAAAAATACAATGGCAAAACCATACATATATGCATATGCTTATATGCTTACATACATATATAATATCTTTACACACATATTCATAGATATATGTGTAGGTATATATATGTATGCATATATATATATATAATATATATATTATATATATATATATATATATATTATAGGGAAATTTTACGAAAAAAAGCAATTAAAGACGAAGATAGGTGGTGTACAAAAAAAACAGATGTATTAGTATAACGCTCAGGAATAGAAAAACTATTTTACGTTTCGAGCCTACGCTCTTTTACAGAAAGGGATACAGAAAACAAGGAGAGAAAAAAAAGTGTGTAGTGGCTAACGACTATCTATATCTATTATCTATCTATCTATCTATCTATCTATCTATCTATCTATCTATCTATCTATCTATCTATCTATATCTATATATCTATATATATATATATATATATATATATATATATATATATATATATATATATACATACATATATATAGATATATATGATATATAGATAGAGAGAGAGAGAGAGAGAGGTTATGAGGGTAATGGTGTCAATAGGACCCAAAGGTGACAGGTAATGGTGGGTAAGTGCTATGGATAGACCATAGTTAAGCTCCAGATTCGGTAATTATACGAATGAGTCCAACGTAGGTCATATATCATGTGTGTATATATAAAAAGATTTTGAGAATGAGATAAAATCTCAAGGCTGTGAAGATTTTAGAACATTTATAAATGTTCTAAAATCTTCACAGCCTTGGTTTTTTATATCTCATTCTGAAAAAATTCATATGTATGCATATATGTGTGTGTGTATATGTGTGTGTGAGTGTGTGTGTGTGTGTGTGTGTGTGTGTGTGCATACATAGACAGGCAGACAGACTGATAGATAGATGGATAGATAGATTGATTGATTGATTCAAACAGTGAGACTGAAAGGGAGACTGGGGAATTTGAGGAAAGGATGCGAGGTCGTCACTCCTTATCAGATCCTTGTGCTATATGTTGGGAGTATTTTAGTTTCCTTGGCTATTAATGGCACTTCGCATGTCCTTAATTCGTGCTCACATGTCCGTTAAAACTGCTTCATAACTGCTGCAGTAGGACTTCAAAAAACATTTTCCGAATAGAGTCACCAAAATCTTGGCAACAATGATAATCATATCAACAATGCTTTGCCGTTTAGTTAAGGAATTAAAAAAAACTTTAGTAATGCTTAATGTGGTGTCATGTATGATGGTTGCATTTCACTCTCCATTTATAATAATACGGAAAATTTTGGTTTAGATTGCCTTTAGATGTCCAAAACAGTTGTATTTGGTCTCTTAAAGTGGTCATGCTGTGTACATGCTTCTCTACCTGTATGTATGTTTATGTGTGGGTATGTGTGAGAGTGTTTGTGTGCTTGTGCGTGTGTGCATGTGTGTGTATTTGTGTGCGTGTGTGTGTGATTGTGCGTGTAGGGGTGCTCTCGTGTGCATTTATTAGGAAAGAGCAACCGGGAGTGATACAGAGAGATAAAGTGCGAGAAAGTTAGAATTACAGACAGAGAGAGAGATAAGGAAAGAAAGAGAGAAAGAGAGACAGAGAGAGATGAAGATAGATGGATGGAGGGAAAAAAGAGACAGGTGATTATACAAACGTATCCACGTACATACATATATGTAGATAGATAACTAGATACATACATACATAAATACAAATATACATATATACGTACATGAATAGCTAGGCATACAGACAGATAGACAGACACACAAATAGATAAATACGTAGGAAAGTAGGGTGGAAGATAGATAGAGAGATAGATAAACATACTGTTATCCAGGCAATTAGACGCAAAATCAATCGTAGAGAGATTTATAGATATACAGAACAGCGAATAAAGAACCAGATATTAGCACCGTCTGAAAAGCCATTAAAACTCGTAATGGCAGACGGGCTCATTATCATACAGGTACTTAACGTCCTCCTCTATTGAATTAGACAATTACGCATGTACTCAGAATCGCATACATATGGCGAACTAACCTCTATTGAAGACATACAAAATAAATTATGTTTTCATATTCTCGTTATATATATATATAGACATATAAATTTGTACATATATATATGTATATATATATATATATACATATATATATATATGTATATACATATATATATATATATATTCATATGTAGCTATAAACATATATACATATATACATGTATATATATATATAAATATATATATATACATAC
>NC_043003.1:56636944-56669444 GCF_006345805.1 Octopus sinensis | reverse complement strand
TGAGTATGTATACGCAGATACTGATAATTTTGTCTACATCTCGACACTTTTTATCTCTCTCCTTTTTAGCTGTCTCTCTGACTATCTTACTGTCTGTTTTTCTGCTGTCATGTTGTCCTTCTATTTCACTATGTGTGTGTGTGTGTTTGTATTTATATCGACGGGGAAATTGGTAGATGGGTACATACATATATGATATCTATATGTTTGTGTATGAGTGTATGTGTATGTATGAGAGTGAATAAACATGAATACAGTGCAAGGATAAAAATCATTGGATCCGCAACATTCAACCTTCATCTCTAGTGCAGCGAAGTTGTGTCATCTTCCAAGATCCCATCTCGGAGTAACTGCCAAAGACTTCTAGCATTAATTACCGAGTCATAACTATTCTCCATTTTATTATGCGGCGAGCTGGCAGAATCGGTAGCACGCTGGGCGAAATGCTGAGCGGTATTTCGTCTGCCGCTACGTTCTGAGTTCAAATTCCGCCGGGGTCGACTTTGCCTTTCATCCTTTCGGCGTCGATTAAATAAGTACCAGTTACACAATGGGGTCGAATTATCGTTTGTCTGTCCTTGTTTGTCCTCTCTGTGTTTAGCCCCTTGTGGGTAGTAAAGAAATATGTATTGTTGTTATATGTATTGCTCATGTGCTTTCTTTTTTCTTCCACGACGTTTCCTGAAGTATTTTAGGAAGGCTTTTATATATTTCCGAGATTTGCCACAATTTCTTACAATTACTCATAACGATGACGTTAACGAATGATTTTTGTTTCTTCTTTACGCTGTAAGACGTTACAAGTTTTAAGAAACTGTATTTGGGTGTTCATAAAAACTTTATCAGTTTGGTGTATAAAAACGCCATCACTGATTGTTTTTCATTTCATTTTTCCTATACATTTGTGGCTTGTAACTCTGAGAAACTCCAAGTTGTCTTACTTTCAAGTCAAGCATAAATATAATTGCCGTGACCTATATTTATGAGATATGAAAATATGATAACGAGCGACGACAATTTGTATAAAAAGTGACAACTGCACAAAACACTTTAACTAGATTTCATGTGGAGAATATTCGAGACAATATGAAGGAAATTTTTTCCCCGGAAACACAATATTAAATTACTGCAGGATTCAAATTTTCCTTGCATGTTTTATTAATCAAGAAATAATTTCATTTGCTTCCACAGAAACAAATGTAACCTATCCTGATGTAAGAAATATGATGTCACGGATAAGAATAAAAAAAATTTCGCTCGCACATTATGTATGTATGTAAGTATGTATGTATGTATGAATGTACATGCACCTATGTATATATGTGTGCATTATGTATGTATATAAGAGTCGAGATGTAGACACACAAGAGGAGTATGTCGAAACAATTGTTGTGATTTATGATATATACTCATATATTCCATCTTCTGTCTTTTATTTGTATTCATGTATGTATGTATGTACATATATATATATATATATATATATATGGTTGTGTGTATATATATATATATATATATATATATATATATATATATATATATATATATATATATATATATATATATTTATTTATATATATATATATATATATTTCGTTTTGGGATTTGGTTTGCAAGATTCTTTATATGAGTTCGTGTGTTGAAGCATATTCTGTTGTGTTTGGGGATAGTCATTTTCTCTTTGTGCCTTATAATATAACACACTCACCGGTAAAATTTCCACTTTTTTCTCATTTTTATTTTCCTAAATTTTCGTTGAGTCCTGCAACCTTTTCAATAGTCTTCACTCTGTCCGTTATATACACAGCGTTCACTTTTGTTTGTTTGTGCGTATGTGTGTGGGTCAGTGTGTGTGTGTGCCTATACATGCATGCATGTACGTATGTATTTATGTGTGTGTTTGCATGTGTATGTATGTATATATGTGGCTGTGTGCATATGTATATATGTATGTATGTATGTATGTATGTATGTATGTATGTATGTGTGTACATCTATATGTACGTATCCTGCATATTAATGTGCTTGCATCCCTGTGTTTGTGTATTTTCAATGTATATGTGTGATCATGTGTTTGTATATGTATGCATCTCTGTCTCATTGTGTGTGCATGTGTGTGTGTTATGCAACTATGAACCATGTTTGTATGCATGGATGTGCATCTTTATATGTGTCTGTTCTTGTAACCTTTGTACCTATCCGTCTATGTGTTGATCTGCTAATTTTCATATCTATATGCTTACATACAGAAAAAAATGAAAATAAACAGATCAACACACAGACGGATAGGTACAAAGGTTACGAGAACAGACACATATGGATCAACACATATAAAGATGCACATCCATGCATACAAACATGGTACATAGTTGCATAACACACACACAGACGTGCACAAACAAGGAGACAGAGGTGCATACATATACAAATACATGCTCAAACACATATACATTGAAAATACACAAACATGGAGATGCAAGCACATAAATATGCAGGACACGTACATACAGATGCACACCCATACATATATACATATGCATACACACACACATATATACATACATACACATGCAAACGCACGCATACATACGTACATACATACATACATACATACATACATACATACATACATACATACATACATACATACGTACATCCATGCATGTATAGGCACACACAAGCGCACAAACAAACAAAAGGGAACACAGTGTAAATAATCGTCAGAGTTAAAACTATTGAAAAGGTTGCAAGACGCAACGGAAATTTTAGGAAAATAAAAATAAGAAAAAAATGGTAATTTTAACGGTGAGTGTATTACATTATAAGGCACAGAAAGAAAATTACTCTCCCCAGACACAACAGTATATATATATATATATATATATATATATAATTAATAAGGGTGAGAGAATTAGTATATCTATTCAACACCAAGTGGCCTAGTGCTCCGAGAGACCTGGATTATTATAATATTTTATAATATATTATAATATTTTTACAAAATAAATATAAGAGAGTGGTCACTATATGGCTCACTCTAGCACCAGTTAATCCAAAAGGTTTCAACCACAAAAATACATGTTTCCCATGAAAGTCAGTACGATTGTTAGCTCACACGGACAGGGCAAATAAAAAATAACAAAAATACAGATTATTGTGGGACAATTGTTTCGCTATTAATGAATTAAATGTAATTTTACTTACAAAAAAATCCACTTGTAGCTCCTCAGCCAAAACTATCTGGATGAAATCCACTCAATCACACGCCAGATTTTACCATAACGATAAATACGCGTGTGGTTCAATTGATTACATCCGACGTTATAATTCAAATGCCCCTACTAACAGCGCGCCAAACCTTCACGGAAAACAATACAGCATTTAGAAATAAATGCAGCATAATTATAATTAATTAATAAGGGTGAGATAATTAGATATAATTTAATAGTATATCTATTCAACACCAAGTGGCCTAGTGCTCCGAGAAACCTGGATTATTATAATATTATAATATATTATAATATTTTTACAAAATAAATATAAGAGAGTGGTCACTATATGGCTCACTCTAGCATCAGTTAATCCAAAAGGTTTCAACCACAAAAATACATGTTTCCCATGAAAGTCAGTACGATTGTTCACGCGTATTTATCGTTATGGTAAAATCTGGCGTGTGATTGAGTAGATTTCATCCAGATAGTTTTGGCTGAGGAGCTACAAGTGGATTTTTTTGTAAGTAAAATTACATTTAATTCATTAATAGCGAAACAATTGTCCCAAAATAATCTGTATTTTTGTTATTTTTTATTTGCCCTGTCCGTGTGAGCTAACAATCGTACTGACTTTCATGGGAAACATGTATTTTTGTGGTTGAAACCTTTTGGATTAACTGGTGCTAGAGTGAGCCATATAGTGACCACTCTCTTATATTTATTTTATATATATATATATATATATATATATATATATATTATATATATGCTTGTGTGTGGAGGTTTCTTCTTCCCTAAATACGTATACAATACATCACCGTATGTCTAATTTCCGACATTATATCTATGCAACAAAATACCAGAATAAGCACCCGCAACGATCCACGGCCGTGAAGCAGCCAGAAGTGGCGGAAATAAGCAATTGTGAGTTCCAAATATCTGCAATGGAGAAACGTACGTAGGGACCAATACTTACCTGCGGTTTCTTTTCTTAAATTCCCTTTATGTATATGTGTTTGTCATTATCTTTGTGATTTCATTGTCCCAATTGCTAATATTAAATTTGTTCTGTTTCATCTCATCTCTTAAGTTGAACCGACCTATTCCATTCTTTGCTTTTTTCTACAGGTCCCGAAAAAAGGGACATAGACCCGAATTAGAGAAATATAAGGTTAAACTCCAACCCTGATTTGTTTTGTTTTCTTTTTGTAGTTTACTTCATATGTTCTCGCATTGTTCCAACCCTTACCCTTATATATTTTCAATGTGTTTGTTTATGTATATATTTTATGAGGTGCTTGAGCTATCAAATGGAGGTTGCCTTCGTTGTTTGACGACTACTTTTCTTTCTCGCGAAGTTTACCTATTTTAAAATTTTCTTTTTAGCTCTGTCTTGCGTCAACAACCTTGAAATGAAACGCCAAAAATTACAGCATAATTTTCGTTCTTGTCTTTCTCTTTCTCATTTCTCTCTCCTTTTATAACTCTGTCTCTCTCTTTCTTTTCTTCTCCCTAACTCACACTCTCCTTCTCTCCCCCCTCTCTCTCCCTTTCGAATACACATATATTTTCCTTCCTTTAATATATTTATGACTCACATACCTAAGTGGGGTAGGCAGCCGTAAACTGAATCAAACCCATCCAGGTGTGGTTAAATGATATATTTTTTATTATTTGTATTTATTTATCTATTTGCGAAGAATTCTAATAAAATATCATTCTTCCAGTTGAATGAATTTTGATGCATTTAGGTGAAAATTGAAGTGGAAATCCTAGATTGTGACAACATAAAAAAAATCCTATATATTTCTGGATCCTAAAGTTTAATATGAGAACAAACATAAATGTGTTGCTAATAAGCTCGTTACGCAAACGCTTGGATCAACGTTGGATTTCAGCGCTCGGACGATTGGGCAAATATCTTCTATTATGGTGTTGTTACTAAAGACTTTTGTATGAAATCTACTAGACGGAAACTGCCAGGAAGCTTGTGTATGTGCTTGTAAGCGTGTGTATTCATGACAAATCGGTGAGTCCAAAAGCAATTATATACTTTAACCTTGGGCACTTCGTTTTGAGAAAATATATGTATGTAGTATTCTCACGTAGAACGAGAAATATGGTTTCTCCATTCTTTGCCGAAAAAACTGAAGAAATGTGTTGTTTACAGTAATAGAATATTTGTGCTGTATTATACTGACAAGAAAGTAGTATTTCGCATACACTATACAGCATAAAGTTTGGGCATCATACCCTTACAAGACGGAAGAAGTTGACGGTAGACAGCCACGGGACTCGCACACGAGACTCAGAATATGAAACACATTGTCGCTCCCCGCCACAAAGAAGTTTGTTTACATAATTTTTGTTGTACATTAGCTTATTCTCTCCGTCAAATCCACGTTGGTTGATCATATGCACGGTGTGCCTCACATCGGCTGTGAAGGAGACCACAGAACTAAGTCAGATGAAAATTTTTTTGTTACTCAGGAACACACAACTCACAGTTTGCTCCAGGATTTGAAGTCACCCGTGAATATATATATATATATATATAATAACAAAGGGTAAAATTAATTAATTAAGAAGTAATCAATAATTTCACCAAGTAGAATTCGGCATGGAAAAAGGACCATTTCATACTTAATAAATATGGTTCAGCAAAGATTTGCTTTACCACATACCGAAGTTTAGAAATAGCAGCCAAAAAACGTTAGCTATTTCTTCTACTTTAAAAAGGGAGTCCCAGAAAAACCAAAATACTTGAAAACAATCCACACAGGCAGAGAGGAAAAGTAACGAAAATCAATCAATATCTGGTCACCTATGGACGCGCATTTCGGAATTAGGTTGGAATAAAGAATATAGAAAAATACTTTACCAACCGTTTTCCTCTTCAGCATAGGACCCCTTTTTAAAGTAGAAGAAATAGCTAACGTTTTTTGGCTGCTATTTCAAAACTTCGGTATGTGGTAAAGCAAATCTTTGCTGAACCCTGTTTATTAAGTATATATATATATATATATATATATATATATTCTGGATAATCTACTGTCGGGTACATAACTACCTAGAACGTATAAAGATAGTGTCACAGTATAGACGTGGTCCAGAGAGAGAAAATAAAAGTACGCAAGTGGTAAATATCCAAGTGAGGTTTATACCGCAGGATACACTTCAGGCCAGGGATATCTTGATTAAACGACAATTTACATTGTCGCAAGTTGGTACATGTTAACACATGGATGTTTGAATCAGAATGCCGTACTTTAATAAGGAAAAATCCACTAACTTCGACTTAATAGACCACTATAGAACCAAAGTTGTTTTTATATATACTACGGATTGCTCGGATTGCTTGAAACTAACTTTTTTCCTACACCTCGATCCCTCGATTTCTATACTTTTTATTCTTTTACTTGTTTCAGTCATTTGACTGCGGCCATGCTGGGGCACCGCCTTTAATCGAGCAACTCGACCCCGGGACTTATTCTTTTTGTAAGCCCAGTACTTATTCTATCGGTCTCTTTTGCCGAACCGCTAAATAACGGGGACATAAACACACCAGCATCGGTTGTCAAGCAATGCTAGGGATACAAACACAGACACACAACACACACGCATATATATATATACGAAAGGCTTCTTTCAGTTTCCGTCTACCAAATCCACTCACAAGGCTTTGGTCGGCCCGAGGCAATAGTAGAAGACACTTGCCCAAGGTGCCACGCAGTGGGACTGAACCCGGAACCATGTGGTTGGTAAACAAGCTACTTATCACACAGCCACTCCTTTATATATATATATATAAAAATTTAAATTTTAAATGCGGGTGAGAAATTAGATATTAATTTAATTAACATCGATTTCACAGAAGCGGTCTAGCATTTAAAAACCTGAAGGTTCAGTAAAATTTTATTATATACATATTAGAGGTAAACCAGTGGTAAGACCGTAGCGGATCTATTTGTAGCATAATGGTGTCCACATAGTAGTTTCCAACCCAACATGAAAATACAAAGAGAAAACAGAACGCGAGCGCATGGAACAAGTATAGTGTTATTGGACGCTCAGGAAAGGAAAGAAAGAAAGAGGATTTAGCGTTTAGAGCGGAGCTCTTCGTTAGAAAAATAGGTAAAGTAAGATCCAAGGAAGGGAAGACGGAGGGAGATAAATCGTCAACAATACACACGCGGTCACATATTGAATGAATATATATATATATGCGTGAAGACGCACTGGTTAGAGCCTCGAATTTACGACCCGACCGGGCTGCGTGCTGTGTTCTTGAGCAAGACACTTTATTTCATGATGATCCAGTCACTCAGCTGTAGAAAGGAGTTGCCTTTCTATTGGCTGACATCGGCGGCGTGCTGAGGCGGGGTTGGTATGCGTGGGCGACAGCTGATCTTCAATATAAAACCTTGCCGGATTTGTGCCTCGGAGCGTAAATTTCTAGGTGCAATCCCATGGTCATTCGTGAGCGAAGGGGCTCTCTCACACACACACATATATATGTATATTTATATGCACGAATATATATATATATATATATATATATATATATATATATATATATATATATATATATATATATATATATATATATAAATAAATTCAACAACAATTAAGGAATGGCCTTAATAGGCCATTCGGCCCACCAGAATTAGCAGCCAGGACTCAACCGCTAAGTAGTAGTAATTCAGAAATCAATTTGAAAATTTTAGGGCAGATATTCCGAGGGCATTGGTACAGATGCCTCGTGTATATCCGTCCCTCCTGGTTTCTTTACTGATGAGGTGTAGCCTTTGGTAGATTGACTTAATTTAATTTAATTAAGCTGGTTTGCCATTAAAAACACCGAAACGATGCATCGTCTAAAGATGAATTAGGGTAAATGTTTTTAAATTTTCATTTGATTTCTGAATTACTACTACTTAGCGGTTTGAGTCCTGGCTGCTTCTTCTGGTGGGCCGAATGGCCTATTAAGGCCATTCCTTAATTGTTGTTTTAATTATTTTCTCCTTCCCACTAGACCGCTGGTAGCGATAAATTTCTATTGAATTTTTTGCTACCCTAAATTGATTATATATATATAGATATATATATATATATATATATAATATATATATATATATATATATATATATATATATATATATATATATATATATATATATATGTATGTATGTATGTATACATATATATAAGTGTGTGTGTGTATTTTGTAGAACATCTTCAACTGCGACGACGAGGGTTAGAGTTGATCTGATCAACGGAACAGCCTGCTCGTGAAATTAACGTGCAAGTAGCTGCGCACTCCACAGACACGTGTTCCCTTAATGTAGTCCTTAGGTGACATTCAGCGTGACAGAGAGTGTGACAAGGCTGGCGCGTTCAAATACAAGTACAACAGAAACAGGAAGAAAATGTGAGAGAAAGTTGTGGTAAAGGAACCTCGTGGAGCTTTATGTGTTTTCGTTTTATTAACACTCACAACCCCCGGTCAGGGAATCGAGTCCGCTGCCCAAACCTCTAAGTCATTGCGCACCCCCCCACACACACGCACTGTTTGTGTTGTTGCTGAAGGACCGTTGACAGACTCGAACAAGGAAACAGAAATAGAAACTGTGGAAAATAAGAAGGTTCAACAAATAAAGCAGCATACTTCGTTGATCAGTTTTAAAATGTAAGCTCTAATCATGTGCTGATTTGCATACTGAAATTTGATTTAAATAATATGAATCAGTGAAATATTCCTAGGGCACTTTTCTCTCACTATGCGTTTCTATTTTGGTTACTGACGTATTTAAAGCGTATGAACATTAGTTACAACATTGGTTCTGCGGAATCTCTCCCACGCACCGAAACTCTTTCTCAGTTACTGATTTTCCTGACCCAAGGGAGGACACAGTGGTCAACAAACTTTCAAAACAGCAAATATTAAATTCACTTAAATAGTTAAATGAAATACAGTACCTGTGAAGTTCATAAGTGCTGGATTCCTGATTTCCATGAGGTATATATTACCCACCTGGGTGAGACGACTATCCTTAGCAGGTTTCCCTCTTTTAGCCAACTGAGTCGTCTAAACACACGGAAAATGAAATGTTTTCTTTACGAACATAATGCGTCGCCCACTTCAGGAATCGAAACAACAATCTTACCATCATGCGTCCAACATCCTAACCACTAAGCCACACGCTTCCAGTTTCCTATATATTAGTTTAAATTATACAACTTTATTAATATTGTATTGTGCAAAGTAACAGTAAACTAGTTAGGAAGCCACGGGAATTTGAAATTCCTGATCGTAAGTTAGTGCAGATTATATGAGGTTCCGGACCGCCAGTCTCCAGTAAGTTCATGCTGTGCCTTTAATATAGTCGAGGACTGTTGTGACTGAAATGAATAAAAAAATTATATGAATTTAAACTAAGCATCAAATCGAAA
Source organism: Octopus sinensis (assembly GCF_006345805.1). Taxonomy (NCBI): domain Eukaryota; kingdom Metazoa; phylum Mollusca; class Cephalopoda; order Octopoda; family Octopodidae; genus Octopus; species Octopus sinensis. Next base: position 56,659,779 of record NC_043003.1, on the reverse strand, counting down.
CCAGTGTCTTTTTTTTCTTTTGAAACTCACCTTTCTTTATTACTTTATATATCACTTGCTATTAAGATAAACCAAATGTCACAGATATCACACGTATTGGAAGAAGAGATAAAAATGAAGAGAAGGCAAAAAAATAAAATTAAATCGAATCAAAACAGACAGAAAATCAAAGCGAAACTATATAAAGAAAGAGACACAAATGACAGATTCAGCATCACCAGCTTTGTGATTGTTGGCAATGATGTAGACAATTTTATGTGCTGTTTCCTTCTTAACTTTTCATCACTTTTTGATAACAAAATGTCACCTATGATCTTATTCAAGTTTATGATTTTACTTTTTTATATAAAGTTCTCTTTTTATTTCTTTATCGTGAAATAATATTTCAGAAGTATTCTATGAACTTTGACAATTTTTAGTTCATGTTTTTATTAATGTCAAATATTTTGTTTAGCGATCGCACAGCAAGTTATTTCTAAGTTTCTCTTTTAGAGTAACTATCATGGTTTATTTTTATTTATCTTAAAATTACAGGACAATTCAGTGATCAGAGGTATCCATCTACGGGTTATCACTAGAAGTAATGGTTTGTTTAGAAGGCGGGGGACAGTCGACGTTATCAGTCATCATATACGAAAAGCTTCCACACGGGGACTAAATACTGCGAAGCACTTCATTCTGTTGTAAGATATTCTAGTATTCCTTTCCTTTATTTTGTAAAAATTTCGAAATTTGGAGCAAAGTCATAAATTTGGCGATATGTGTATGTAGCTGATTGATACTTTTATTCGTTGATTGTTACTCTTATTCTTTCGAAATTGGGTGCCTCCATCACAGCTTCTGCAAAGGTGTATTACGTACTATTTAGACCAGCAATTTAACCTCAATCACTGTTTTAAACATGCAACACAAGGCATCATATGCAATTTTGCACATTCCCCTACTCCAGTTTTTAATTAAAATCGATATTAAAGTAATCTCTGAAACAAGTACAGCCACCGGTACTTGATAAAATACAGGTAGGACGTCTGAGTATTTTTGGCCTAAGGAATACTTGCACATATCATCTGGTCATTGTTCACGACGTTTATCAGCTTGCTAATATATACCTGGAAGTATCTTTTAAATAACAAATTGATCTGCTAGGCCATGCATCGTGGTGGAAATTTCTTTATATTTTTATATTCTGTATGGATGTTTTTCTTTGCACCTTCATTAATATTCAATTTATTATTCTTATGCTACTACTTTGATTTATTCGGTGTTACATGTTTATGAGCATAACCCGAAAAGCGAGACGCATTTTGCTCCTAAAACTAGAATTTAGAACTTAGTATTTTCACAAAAGAGAATGAATGAAAGAAGTGAATACTGAGATGGAATTGTTCGACTAAACACTCCAAAGCAGTACTCCAACATGGCCACAATCCTATGGCTGGTACCAGCAAAAGGTAGTATCTATGTGTACATGCCTATTTGCAAATATTTATGCGTATCTGTATGCATACGCGTGTGCATACACACACAGACATATATGTATGTATGCAAATATGCATATATAGATACATACGCGCGCGCATGCACGCACTGATACACACGTACGTATGTGTTTGTATATATATATAGATAGATATAGGCGTAGGAGTGGCTGTGTGGTAAGTAGCTTGCTTACGTCATTGCCACCTCATTGCGCATGTGCAAATTAGAGTTGTGTTTGACACAGAAGATGTAAGACGTGTTTTTGAAAGCCGTCTTAAATTGAAGACTTTTGAATACTCAGCCGTAAGGTAAAACTTTCTGGGGTCTAGTGGGGACCAGTTGTATGCCGCAAACTATTTTTACAAGCAAGAAGTCCTCCCTAGACTCTAGTCTACCTGAGGCTGAGTGAAAATATTATTCACTTAATTGTGAAAATTATTGGTTTGTTGGGCGTGTCCTGCCAAAATTTTTGTTTGAAAATAGTGTCGTTCCTGTTAAGGAGTACCTAAAAGAAAATTGGAATGATTTTTTAACTGTTTTACAATTGTGTTAAATTTGGGCCTGGAGTACCAAGTGGCCTTTGCTGTGGTTTCAACTCTTGCTTTCTCTTCTTTGATTTAAAAACTTTATTGAACTATTAATTTTTTCTCTGTCCTTCCTTTTGTTTGGACCTTTTTCCTCTTCCTTCATTTTCTTAAATTATTTTATATTTTAACAACTATATTTTGGACTCTTTTTAAAAAAACATGACAAATAACAATGAAAAGTTGGTGGAGTGGGAAATTACACCACCCAAAAATGATTAAAAGAACTTGAAAGTAACACGGTGGTTTTGAGGACCTACTCTAGAACCCTCGGTGCCATTGCCGTTTTCAGGATGGATATAATCGATAGAGAGCTGGCAGAATTTAAGCCAGCGATTAAGTTTACCACTCGCGGGGGTCAAATGCGCAACCGTGTGGTTGCAGTTTGACTCTCCAGAAGTAGCCTGTGAATTTGAAAGTCAGCCCCTGGAGGGTAATGAAATTTTGTTTCTTCACACTTATTGTGGGAAGAGTTTGACGAGGGCTTGGATTTGAGGCTTGCCATCCGGAGTTGAGCCCTAGTGGATAGGAGATACTATCCGCCACGGTCCGGGTGACAGTAGCACCAAGCTCCTTAGTGAAAATATTATGTCTGTGGCTGACTGGGAGGGGTCAAGACTTTTTGAGAATGGCCGGATCTAAGTATCCAGTGATTCTTGAGGGACGATCCCCAACCAAGTGTCATCGGTGTTTGAAGCTTGGCCATTTAAAAAAGCACTGTTCTCAAGAGCAAAGCAAAGTCCCGGAGCGGTTGACGGAGACCTCTGTAGAGGAGGGATGAAGGCGGCCGAAGAGACGGAGGACTCCTGAAAGAAGAGCCGCAAAAGAAAGAAACAGCAATAATGGGTGCACACCGAAGGATCCTGGGGATGAGGGAGGGGAAGCGAGTCTCCATGTTACGGAGGAGACGCACCCTCCCTCAGTCGAGAAGAAAAACAGAGGAAAAGGAGGAGAAATGAGACATTGCCGGCAGTCGGAGACATGACGCTGGAGTGTCACGGAGCCTCGTCGGTTGTGCCACCGGTGGTGGGGAGACACCATTGGCGGGAATTATGCCGCCAACGGTAAAATTGACCGACACGGACCCGATGGACCTGAAACTGTTGGTCTTCTTTTATAGAGGCGGCGAGGTAGAAAAGATAGTGAAAGGACACTACGAGAGAATACCTTTGGCGTTCACAAAGGACCCCGAATGGCCTCCGCAGATAGCTGTGGAGGTCATACGTTGCGCCTGTTTATGATGCTGAAGGGACAAAAAGAAGAATATCAATCGTGGCCGGGTGACGCCAACTCGGAGCCCGCCTTCATTTCAAACGAAGCATGGGCTATAGCAGAGTATACAGACACAAGCGATTATTAGGTGGAAAAGCCTCAGTGTTATAATGTGTAAGAGGCTCAGCGCCTAATTTGTAAATGGACTAGTGTTGATTGTATATTGAATATTTCATTATATATTATTGCATGTTATTGACTATTAAGTCCAATAAATGTAAGAACTGTAGTAAGATGTTCAATACCTCGTTGAGGTGAAAAATTGAGAAGAGGTTGAAAAGCCTCATTGTTATAGTGTAAGAGGCCCAGCTCTTCATTTGTAAATGGAATAGTGTTGATTGTATATTGAATATTTTTTGCATATTAATATCTGTAATGGACTATTAAGTCCAAAAACTGTAATAACTGTTGTGAGAGGTTCAATACCTCGCTTTGTTTATTCTGTTTTAGAAAAAAGAGCAATGTTTTAGATAAGAAGAAAATCGGCGGGCGTTTTTGCCTTCTCTCATCAATATCATCCTTATTTCATTATTCACTTCATCAAGGTATATGTCCAGCCCGCAGCTACTCTTTGTAATGCCTTTATGGCAAGTTTTTATGAAAAATAGTAGCTTGCTTTACAACCTCATGGTTCCGGGTTCAGTCCGACTGCGTGGCACCTCGGCAAGTGTCTTCTGTTATAGTCCCGGGCCGACCAAAGCCTTATGAGTGGATTTGGTAGACAGAAGCTGAAAGAAGCCCGTCGTATATATGCATATATATGTATGTATGTATGTATGTATGCATGTATGTATGTATGTGTGTGTGTGTGTATGTTTCTGTGTCTGTGTTTGTCCCTCCAACATCGCTTGACAACCGATGCTGGTGTGTTTAGCGTTTTGGCAAAAGAGACCGATCGAAAAAGTACTAGGCTTCCAAAGAATAAGTCCTGGTGTATAAAGGAGGTGCTCCAGCATGGCCACAGTGAAATGACTGAAACAAGTAAAAGAGTAAAAGAGTAAAATATATATATAAATATATATATATATATATATAGAGAGAGAGAGAGAGGGAGAGAGAGAGTGTGTGTGTGTTTGAGAAAGGAAGAAAGAGAGAGATTTATTAGAATGCATGTATGTTTACATGTATGTGTGTGTGCACGTGTTCCTTCTATTTTTAATTATTTGAAGACTCCAAGTAAGACAGGAGCTGCAATCTAACAACAATACGAAGCTCCATTGCTGAAATGTATGTAGCAAAAAATCAGTTCACATTGTGCGAGAATAGTCTCGCACATTTTTACTGTTCTGCAAAAAGATTGTATTTCTAATACATGAATTATCTGGTTGATTTCTTACTCTGAAAAACCCTAGATTTTCCAGATTGCAGCTTGGGCATTTACTAATAAAAATCTTCTCCACCAATTACTATTGGCATCAATGTGAACATATCCAGGTTTAGAAAACCGAAAGGTTTCGAGGAATTTGTCCATAATTTTCAAAGAACAGCTCATATGAGCAAGTCAGCTCATCACTATTATTATACATACCATTTTCTTTCTTGTATCAACAATGCTTAACCGTTCTCGTATGTCACAATACTTCTAAATAGATGACTTACACATTTCCAGCTTCGTGATCGTCAATATAAAATTCAAAAATGTGAGGTACGTAGTTCTATATTTAAGAGATGAGGAATAATGTACATTATTTACATTATTTACATTTGACGGATATTTGTCCTCATCTTGATAGTTGTTAACACAACTTTTCGGCTAATATATATTCCAGCCTTCATTAAGTGTCTTGGGAAAATTTCAAACCTGGATTCTAATTCATAAGATATTTTTCTATGTTGTTGTTATTATTATTATTATTATTATTATTATTATTATTATTATATTATTATTATTATTATTATTATTACTATTATTATTATTATTATTATTGTTGTTGTTGTTGTTGTTGTTGTTGTTGTTGTTGTTGTTGTTGTTGTTGTTATCATTATTCTTATTATTATTCAGGTCACTGCCAAGAATCGAACGAGTATATGGCGTAGTGGTTACTAACCCCAAGATTCCGAGCAGGATACGAGGCAGTCACCCGAATAATAATAATAATAATAATAACAAAAATAATAATAATAATAATAATAATAATAATAATAATAATATAATAATAATAATAATAATAATAATAATATAATAATAATATAATAATAATAATAATAATAATAATAATAATAATAATAATAATCGGTTTGTTCGATTATAATTATTCAAGTCGGTAACCCAGAATGGCCGCAGTCTAATTACTGAAAGAAGATAAAGTTAAGATACGTACGTACGTAATACTACATTCATATATACAGAAAAACGCTCAAACAGAAACACACACATACAAACACACACACACACACATACACGTATGTATAGTGGAATCTACTTTCATCATATTCGGGAATGCAAAAGAGGACATACTCATTAGTGTAGGATATAATATATTTCAAGGTCAGCCATTGTGAATCACTAAAGTATCGTTTGCGTTGACGGTAATCAAGCGATTGGCATGAAGAATATATGAATAGTTCTTTAACTTTATATCTGTTATATATCATTGCGTCATAATATGGGGATGAGCTGGCAGAAATGTCAGCAGACGGTCAAAATGCTGAGCGGCATTTCGTCCGTTTTTACTGTCGAAACTAAGCACTGAAGGTCAACATAATAGAACTGAACCATCTGCTGAAATTGTATTCTAGCGTCTCACATAGAAAGTGTCTTTGGCGAAAATACTGACTAAAGATACGAGAATATTACAATAATATAATGGTATCGAGGCCAGCAATTTTAAGTGTTAGGGGAAAGTCGATTATATCGTCCCCAGTTCTTAACTAGTTCTTATTTTACCGACTCCGAATTAATGAAAGAAGTCGACTACGATGGAATTCGAACTGAGAACGTAATGATGAACAGAAATCCACTAAGGATTTCGCCCAGTATGCTAATGATACTTATTTCTTTATTACCCACAAGGGGCTAAACACAGAGCGGACAAACAAGGACAGACATAGGTATTAAGTCGATTACATCGACCCCAGTGCGTAAGTGGTACTTAATTTATCGACCCCGAAAGGATGAAAGGCAAAGTCGACCTCGCCGGTATTTGAACTCACAACGTAACGCAGACGAAATACCGCTAAGCATTTCGCCCGGCGTGCTAACGTTTCTGCCAGCTCGCCGCCTTCAAGTATGCTAATGATATTGTCCACTTGCAGCCTTATTGGAGGAACTATAATTAAAAAATATATATATGTATACAAATTGATATAGATATATAGACGAATTTTCTACTAAACTTCATTTCAGAAATATAACGAAGTCGTATAAAGATATTCCTGACAATGTGCTGTACTAAAATTTAAATGCACAAACATAAGAAATGTAATGATAAGTGAATTGGGAGATGCTTTAAAATCTGTAATGAATTTATTTTATCTCTGAGTGAGAGATATGATTCCAAATAGAAATAGTATATATATTTTATCTGTGTTGCTAGCTACATGGTTGTTATTATAGATAGGTTTGGGGTTAATGTGGATATCATTCTTTTGTAATAAAATTTAGAGATTGCTGTTTGTCGAGGTTACTTTCTATATGTTTTTAAGATGTGGTATTCGTGTTATGTCACATAGAGGTTAATTCCAGGTCACCTTATCATTAATATTTTCTATGTTCATATTGTGTTAGCGTGCATGGCTTGGCAAATATCGACACATACATAAATTATATAAAGAACATAAGATGAATCACAAGACCTAGAAAGTCATATTCGAACTCTCATGCACGCGTGTGGCTGTATTTCGATGCATATATGTGTGCGTGTGTGCGTGTGGGTGTGGGTGTCTCTCTGTATATGTGTGTGTGTGCGTAAGTGTGTGTGTGTCTGTATGTGTATGTATACATATATATATGCATATGTGTTTGTCTGTATATGTACATGTATGCAGAATGTATGCAGAAAGTATGCAGTATGTATATAACATATATATGACTATGCAAACATAGATGCATACAAGCATGTATATACGAACTCTCAAACACATGTACTCATACTTATTTAAGTATGTATATATAATTATATGTGTATATAAATATGTGTGTGTGTGTGGGTATGTATATATATATATGAATAATATATATATATATATATAATATATATATTATATATATATATATATATATGAATATATATATATATTATATATATGAATATATATATATATATATATATATATATAATATATATATATGCATAGATATATATGTACATACATAAAAATATATACATACATATATATACATGTATATATTGATTGAATGTATTCATGTATGTGTTATATATATATATGTATGTATAGCTATATACATGTATATATATCTTTATATATATATATATACATATATATATATATGTATATATATATATATATATTTTTTTATATATATATAACATATACATGTATGCATGTTTGTACTTATTTTTATGTATTCATTTACGTATGTTAGTGTCCAGTTACACAAAGAGACACGTCTGAAAATGCATGTAAATTTGTACCACTGTTTTTCAAAAGTCAGTGAATGGAAGCTATCACGCGCACTTGCGCACGTGCATGTTGGCGCTTTGGTGTGGTGAGTATGAAACGGTTATGCATAATTCCTTGCATTGCATTATATTTCTTTGTAATGAATAAGTTCCAAAATATATGAGATCTTCGTGTGTCAGTGTGCAATTATATACGTGTATTTGGAACATATATACGTTTGTGTCTGTGTGTTTTTTTATGTACTTTTGTGTGTGTGTGTGTGCGTGTGTGTTAGTGTATGTGTGTGTGTATGTGTGCATGAATACGTACGCTTGTACGTACATTTGTATACATGTCTGTATGACTAATTTTGCATGATATATAGTTCACTCCTTATATCAATGATCCCGCATGAGTTTTTTATGCTCGGAGAAGCCACTGTATATGCATCTTCGTTTGTTTGTTTGTGTGCGTGCGTGCGTGTGTGTGTGTGTGTGTGTGTGTGTGTGTGTGGATCATTGTGTTGCAATATACGAATCAGTATTGCTGTCTCTGTGCGACTCTAGAGGATATCTATTTACATCTATGGAGAATTTAATTTAATAAGATTGAATGTATAGGGTATTCCTAAAGGCGTTCTATTTTGACGACTTAAAAATCATAGAATGTATTTACAGAAATTAAAACTAATTACGGATTAACAACATCAGAAATAGGAAAGGCAATAACTCAATGAACAAAAAAATATATATGTGTGTGTTTGGGTGTATGTGTGTGTGTGTCTTCAAAGTCTATGTTCAACTGGTTTGCTTCATTTTCAAGTATTTTCCAGCTTTCTGTCACTCTTCGTACCATCTTATACATAAGTTGCTGATGATGACCGTCCACTCGTGACCGAGGAAGACCATTGATGACTTTCAGTAACATTGTGCGCTCTAGGACTAATTTGTATTTTGAATTTGAGGATCCGTTGGTGGTTAATGAGCCCTGCTCTTGACAAGCATACACGACTACAACATTGCAAACAGGATTTCTCCATTCACTATGCTAGCACTGCGCTTTCGAGTAGCCCGCTTAGAATCTTCATGCAAAATACGTCCTCTTTCAAAGCTATCTATCCCCCCTTAACCTGCTTCCTCCATCTGTGGCGATGACAGGCAATATTCTCCTAGTCGATCTCATGCATAATCGCAGGAGCTTAATACACACACGCACACACGCACACACACACACACACACATATATATATATATATTCATATAAATGTTGCCGTATTGTCAACGCCTATCGGTATTTAGGGATAAGCAAACTTTAGCTTACTTAAAAAATGTTCGTGATATATTGTAAATTCTAAACACAAACTCTCTGTAGTTACCGTGAAGTAAAATTCTCTCTTATGGCAAACATGTGTAAAAGCAGCATATCTGCCCGGATTTGCGATCTATTGGATTCCCAGATATCGGCTCTTCTAGCTTTTAAGCCGACATCAATGGGAAATACTTAAGGGATGCAACTCTGGACAGTCTTTAGCAATGCTGTGATTTTCACTATAACACAAGCAACACTATTGACTGATCTGCGCCAGTAGACCACCACGATCGTGGAAATTACCGTAATATCTGCGCCAAATTGTATATCTAGGAATGTACATATGTATGTATGTATCTATCTATTTATCTATCTATATATATATCTATCTGTCTGTCTCTCTGTCTCTCCCACCATCTCTCTCTCCTCCATATATATATATATATATATATATATATAATATATATATATATATATATTGATAGAAATGTTAAGACAATAGAAGAATAAATCAGACCTCGATATTATGTAAATAGAGGAATTTTTCTGTAACTGTAATATGTGGCAATTATTCGGGAGCCAAGATAAAATTCCGTGTTTCGGATATCAGGTCGGAAAACCACGCCACTATCTCTTCAGTTATCGGGCCATTTAAAAAATGCTATGAAAAAAAAAGATGGCCCGATAACTAAAGAGGTGGCGGCGTGGTGTTTTCAATAGGGCTGGCATATGCAACCTGATCACCTCTGCCGATCAAACTTCCAACCCATGCGCTCCCGTAGCGACACTGATTCTGCAGAACTGGGTTGGGTGTGAAAACCAAATTTAAAGTATAAATATGTTTTTGAATCAGCAATGTTGTGTTCGGTTAAGTACTATTTGGGATGAAAAATCAATAAGCTGATTCCCTATGGTGTTTTCCATTTAATCAGGATTTTAAAAAATCGATAAACCGATTCCCACCAATATTGGCTACACCACATTTTCAACCATAACTTTTACCAATTTGATGTATTTTGTTCTAACTTGATGTCAGCATTACTTAGGAGTCATGGTATCTATGAATGCTTTATGTTCTCCAAAAACGAAAAAAAAACCCATAAAAAACAATCGATGAGTGGAAAAATCGATAAACCGATTCCTTATGGGGTTTCCAAATCAAATTGTCTGCAACTCATTTCCAGCCAAAAGTTTTCTAATTTGAATGGATTTCGGTCAGATTTGACGTCGATGTTACTTAGTTTGGTTTTAAATAAAGAGCTTGATTAGTTTAATAATCCTACCTTATACCCAAGCAAAGCTGGGCTATACTGCTAGTGTATTTATAAAGACTAACTTATTACAAACCCCACTGATCCGTTACAATAACAAATCTCATTACAACCACAACCAAGTCATGTCATACAAACCACACCGAGGTATTTCATTACAATCAAATATTAACTGTGTTATTACAATTATTGCTTCGTTGTGCTGTTAATACCAAGACCCATTTGTATCATTGCAACATCTATCGAGATATTTTGTTGCAATTAATAATGAGTTGAGTCGTTACAAGTATCACTGATTTATCATTTTAACTAACTTTTCTGCTTCGTCACAGCATAGAATAATTTTTGTACCTTTGACAATCAGTGCGCTGCATCATTAAAAGTGCCGTCGAGAAGTATCACTCAACAGAACAATGGGTATGAGAAACACTGACCTCTATGCAACTACAATCACGGCTTTCGCCTAAATTCATTTGGTTATAGCTGCAAGACCTGAGATCGGAAGGGAAGCTGGGGCTAGTCAAAGAAATCGACCACGCAACTGAACTGGATCTTATTTTATCGTCATCTGAATGATATGAAAGGGAAGGTTGACTTGGGCAGAAATCCAACTCACAAAATAAAAACGGGAATTTTGCCGCTAAGTATTATTTCCGGAATGCTAATGATTCTGACAGCTCGCTGTCACTTTATTGGATGCCATGATAGCAACATCCGATGTATAATTGCACAAAAATCATTGCGCTGATTACATACAATCAATATACTTTCCCATTCCAATATATTATAACTTTCGAATTCTCGTATAAATCTTTAAAACATATAAAACGTTTTAAAGTTAAGTCATTGTGGAAACGTGTATAAAAATGTATATACATATATAAATACATACATGCAAATATATTTATATATATATATGTGTGTGTGGGGGTGTGTGTGCGTATGTATGTATATATATATATTCACACACATATGTATATGTGCATATATATATATTTATTTACACATACATATTTATATATATATATAATTACATTGATATAATATTAATACATTTAATATATATTATATATATATATATATGTATATATATATATGTATATATATATGTATATATATATATGCAATATATATATGTATATATATATATGCGTATATATATATGTATTATATATATATATATGTATATATATATGTATATATATATATGCATATATATATGTATATATATATATATATATGTATATAATATATGCATATATATATATATACATGTATATATATACATATATATATATATATATATATAAATGTTTATACGTATGTATATTTTCTGTATTAGCTTCAATTTTCCCTTCATATTTCATTATTCTGTAAGCTGTTTAAAGTTTCGTTACACTTAATTTCAATAATGGAAAAAACACACACACGCTCACGTGTATATGTATTTAAGGTAAACAATGAGAGGAGCATCTAAAGGGCGATATCAGTAGTTACAATACATATGAGCGTGCGTGTGCAACTATCGATGTATACATACGCACGCACATAACACACATACACAAACACACACTAAGATATATATATATATACACGCATACACACATATATTCATATACAACGGGGTTCTGGAGAGTTTCTATATACCAAATTCAACTCACATAACTTAAGATAAATTAAAAAAATATACTATATGATTGATATCAGTTGAATAATAAAATTTGTGATGTTATTTATTATCTACATTGTATAATTTTAATTATGTTTACGAAATTTACATTGCAAATTTTGCTTTTATTATTTGTCTGATATATCACACCTACTTCAATTTAAAGTATTATGTGATTTGTATACTGTAGTGGGTATATGACATTTTAAAATTTAACTGAAGAATTTCTTTACAAATATCTAGAATGAAGATGTATATTGGTTTTCATTCTGTGGTATAACGTATGAAGCTAATTTCGCGATATTTGCGATATTTCTTAACGGTGTGTAGAAATAACTTAAATTAAGGCAGCATTAATCTAAATGCTTAAATTTAACTGACTTATACACACACACACACATGCAGAAAATAAACACTCATATAGATATAAATAAACATATATATATATATAAATCCTTAAATCCTTAAAAATGTTTTAACCCGAAGGCCGCGGCCATGCTGGGGCACCACCGCTATATATATATTTGTGTGTGTATATAAATACGTGAGTATGCATGAATTATATATATATATATATATATATATATATATATATACATATATGTACTCACAAGTGAATGATCGTTGACTTTTCTCCGCTCTTTGATGCGACCTGTGTTTCAACCGTCAGGTTGTCCAAAAGGCGCCTTCCTACATTCCAAGCTTGGTGGATTTCCCAGTTTTTCGCCGATCACCCACCCATGAATTATTTTTTAGTGGTTCACATGTTAGCGATGAAGAGAGAGCGGAGAGCTCGCATAGTTAGTTTGGAAAGAATTGTTTACCGTCATGATTTGTTCTTCTTGAATGACCAATGGTGATAGAGGACTTGGGACACGTACAATTTTGTAGATTTGTTGTACGAAGCTGCAAGATTGCACAGAGGTGGTTCCAGTGGATATCATAATGTTGTTTTGAAAGAAGAAAAAAAACAGGTAGTGACAGCAGCTCTGTAGCATATTTGACGACTAAGCAGCGTATTAAGGACTTCGCTAGTGATAACCAATGTGAGAGGGAACCAGGATAGTTGTTCGAAACAAATGTCTATCTGAATTCAAACTGGTCATCATGTTGAAAATGATGGTTGTCCGTTTTTTGCGGTAAAATAATAAAAAGAGGAAAAGGATTGATAGCTAAAAAAATGCAAGTACATCGTCAACATGAATCCGAAGGTCGGTTATTGGAATATTTGCACCATATTTTCTCTGGATGTGAAAATTTAGCAGAAAGAATGACTTATATTCTAATTCAAATAGTCTTTTAGCAAATGAATTAAGGAGATATTGGTATCGCTGGACTTTTAGAATTGCTAACGAAGTGAATGTATGCTGTACGTTCTGTTGGAACGGGAAAGCAGGGAAAAAGAACACAAAGGGTAAGAGAGAGAGACAAAGAGAATCAGAGAAAAAAAAAACGAGCGAATGAGTCTGTTAGAAAGTTAGTGAGTGAGTGAGTGAGTGCGTGAGAAGTGTTGGGTTTGCTGTAAAAAAGAACTTTAGAATTTCTGTAGGTGGCGTTTACATCTTGTTCGAATGAGTTTTAACAGAATTCCGAATGAGTATTACCAGAATTCCGAAACATGGGAAGAATACAAACAAAGGTATAAAATCCTTAAGATGAATGAAGAAATTTGCTATTTCTTTTGAGAACCTGGAAGAACAACTCAGAGAGCAAAGTTGAGAAAACAATTTTTGATGGTAGAGCATTATTGGATTTTGAAAGAATTCATTATGCGTCATACCAAAGAACACTTCGGATGAAGAAATAGGCAACAACGTCAGATAATATGAAGCCTGCACAGTACTCCATCGACTTGATTTAAAGTGTAACAAGCGTTGCAAGCTGATATAGCTTCACACAAAGGGCTAAACATAGAGGGGACAAACAAGGACAGACAAAGGGATTAAGTCGATTACATCGACACCAGTGCAGAACTGGTACTTTATTTATCGACCCAGAAAGGATAAAAGGCAAAGTCGACCTCGACGGAATTTGAACTCAGAACGTAACCACAGACGAAATACCGCTCAGCATTTCGCCCGACGCGCTAACGTGTCTGCCATCTCGCCGCCGATAGTAACATTAAGAGAAATAATTCTCCTCCTTCTTAACAGCATCTCTGTCCTATCCTTTACGTACTGTGCTAGAATTCGATCGAGCTCCACATTGTTTTTAGTCTTTTGGGGACTAAAAATAAGTATCAGTTACGTACTAGGGTCGATCTGATCGACTAGCGATTACCCTCAAAATTCCAGGCCTTGTGCGTATAGTACACATGATTATTATTATTGTCTTCATCATCGTAATTATCATCATCATCATCATTATTGTTATTTTTTTTTCAATGAGTGTGACACTGGGGTGAAATATACGAAGCCCAGTATACCCATCATGACTACACGTCTGATATTTTCGTGTGGGATTATATAGAATGTGTAGATATTTCCTTGTAGGATAATTCTTAGTCGAGACTTGAGCGTGGATAACAAATCAACATGTAAAGTCTACAGGACTTTGATCAGTATATTAACCCTTTCTATTAAAGCCACTAGGCTTGAAATTTGGTGGACGGGGATAGTCGACTACATCGATCCAAGTGTTTCACTGACACTTAATTTGTCGACCTCGAAAGAATATGTTGACTCCGACGGCATTTGAACTCAGAACGCAACGATAATGAAATACCTATTTCTTTACTACCCACATGGAGCTAAACAAAGAGAGGACAAACAAGGACAGACAAGCGGATTAAGTCGATTACATCAACCCAGTGCGTAACTGGTACTTAATTCATCGACCCCGAAAAGATGGAAGGCAACGTCAACCTCGGCGGAATTTGAACTCAGAACGTAACGGCAAACGAAATACTGCGAAGCATTTCGCCCGGCGCGCTAACGTTTCTGCCAGCTCGCCAACAACACAAATTAAATATATTTAATTCACTTCTTGATAAAGAGACTATGATGGTCCAGAAAGGCAGGATGGCTTGAGGAACACTGCTGTTCCAAGCCAACTGTACAAAGCTAATAATTTATGAAAAGAGAAAAGATAAAAGAAAACTAGTTGTGTATTTAATGAAACATTCAGACGCATGTGTGGCTGTGTGGTAACGAGCTTGCTTCACAACAACATAGTTCCGGGTCCATCCCTACTGCATAGCTCCTATGTATGTCTTGGTGTCTATTTTTGTCTCCCAGCACATTATGACAACCGGTGTTGGTGTGTTAACATCCCGTGTCAACTAGCGGTTCGTCAAACGGATAAACAGGCTAAGTACCAAACTTAAAAAATAAGTACTGGAGTTGCCTTTTTCGACAAAAAATTATTCAAGGCAGTGTTCTAGCATGAACAAATAGCTAGGATGCGGCATTGTAAAAGATGCAGATATTTCTGTATGCATGCTTGTATATATATATATATATATATATATATATATATATATATATATATATATATATATATATATATACATTACATATAGAAGAAATTAGATAGGATCGATAGGAATTCAAGTATATAAACACCGTTAAGCAAACAGAAACGTTACGTGTATGTCCTTATATGTATGTATGTATGTATGTCTGTATGTATCTGTCTATCAATCTATCTGTGTATATATATATATATATATATATATATATATATATATATATATATATGTAATAGGTGTGTTTGTGTGTTTGTGTGTTTGTACGGCTGCATACACATGATGTTGCTTTTGTTGTTTTCTGAGAGCTATTTCCACAAAATTTCTATAAAATTTAGAGCCCACCATTGTAAGTTACAATATTTGGTATACGATTATTTCTCTTTCCAAACAATGCGATTGAAGATATTATTATTGTGCATTATCAAATATTGCAATTTTAGAATTAACTCTCATTATAGATAAATCAACATGTAATATCATACATATGCAGCAACCTGTCAATATCTAATGAAATTAAACGGAGATACAAAAATTTCTGAATTTATAACACTCAATTTCATTCAAAATTCACGTGAACAAATGACATACTTGTTTCATAACATCACAACTCATTATGTATGTACATTGTTAACAACTCAAATTAAATTGTATCTCCCTAACTACAATTTAAATAACATACGTATTTCATATAAAGAATGTAAATATTAAATTATTTATATTTATATTTATTTATTTAGAACTAGCAAAAATGCTAGTTCTAAAACCTCTCTAAGAGATCGACAAACATTATTTATTTAATGTGACCTTTTCTTTCATCTTTTCTGGGTCGAATGATTAAGTAACAGTCGCGTACGGGGTCGATCAAAACGACTGGTTCCGTGCCCCAAAATTTCGGGCCTTGTGCCTAGAATAGAAGAGAATATTTTGAGAAAAACGCAACGTTTTATATAAATCAGAAATCATATATTTAGGCGCAGGCCTGGCTGTATTGTTAAGGTACTACCTTTGTAAAGAGACCTAGATTTTTCATATTGTTGTCTGAAGCCGACCAATATGTTGAGATGGAATATGAACTTTAAGACGGAAACTGAGTGGAAAGCCGAGATATTCTCTCTCTCTCCCACCCCCTCTCTCTCACATAAACACAAACACATACGCACATATAAAACCATGCACCCATATTAAAAGAAATATACCTTTCAATTTATTAGGTATCTAAAAAAGATATTATTTAGAGCAGTGGATGCCACAAGCGTTTACGGAGACTTTTCCATACAGTGTATATTTCATATCTAATCGCTTTCCTTGTTCAGCTTTACAAATAGCTAAGTATCTAATATTTAAAAAAAAAGCATTTCTGTAAAATATTGTGATTGCATCAAGCACACACACACACACACACACACACACACACACACACACACACACACACACATATATATATGAATTAGTGTACGTTTTTATACACAAAAGAGGTGTCCTCTTAAAGACATCTTACACAATGGAAAGGGCAGTTAAAGCCCAAACCACGAATAAGACTAATTACAAAGGGAATGAAAAATATAAACATTTCAATAGCTACCCTTATAGACGTGTTTCAACATGAATGTGGAAAGAAAATATTTTGCCATCCGTGCGTCAGCAGTAACAGCGTTAAAATTGATGTATCGTTATGCAACACCGCAGACATACGTGTTCCATTCGTAAACATTATAATTTTTTAAATCGACTACGCAAGTGCAGCTACAATCGGTAGCAAATAATAATAAGAATTAAAACTGCGTACCAAAGTTCTTCGAAATTACGAAGAATATTATTAAATAACATTAAATTATTTTCATAGTAGATATGTATTCTTTTATTTGTTTCAGTCATGCTGGAGTAGAGCCTTTACTCGAACAGATTGACCTCAGGATTTATTCTTTGTAAGACTTATACTATCAGTCTCTTTTGCCGATATACTTATACACCCACACACACAACGCACACACTCTCACACACACACACACACACACACACACACACACACACACACACACACACACACACACACACACTCACACACACACACACACAATGTACACACAATCCTATCTGAATAGGATTTTGTAAAAAGTATTCGTTACACACACAATATTTAATGAATCATTTTCTTAAACGCTATTTTAAATTTTTGAAAGCAGAATGCCATGAACTTCTAACAAAGAAAATTTCTTTATATGGGTATTTTGTGTATGCTTGCGTCAAACTTTTCAGACACAAGTGTTCTCTGCTAATCCATACAATGGGCATTGTGTTTGTTTTTGATGTTTCTATGTATATACGTTATTATTCAGTTTTACTTCAAGATTATACACGCATACACACACACACACCACACACAACACACACACACACACAACACACACACATATATATATATAATATATATATATATATATATATATATATATATATATATATATATGGAAAAAAAGTCAAGATAGAAAATGCTAAAATAATTTTATAAAGAACATTTCAGCACGAGTTTCAGTTATTGAAACTTTTTCAGCTCTAAGTATGGAAAACAATTAAATTTAGAAAAATTTTAAAAAGTTTTTTTCAAAATAATATTTGTTCAAATACAAGCGGCATTTTCCTTGTTTCTGCCTGTCTCTGTCTCTCTTGTTTACTCTTATATGTATATATATATATATATATAATATATATATATATATAATATATATATATATTGCAATTACAATAGAGAAAGCGCCGAGTTTTTAACCTAAATCAAAACATCCTTCATACGAAATATGAACATCAACAACAGGGTATGTTGTTTCTTTGTGGTTGTGATTCTCCACTAAATCTTGCCAACCGGTATTGACTTGTGTACATTCCCGTAACCTAGCAGTTCGAAAAAAAGATATCTAGATACAAAAAAGATTGGATTTTAACCATGTTTCCATTTTTCCAAGTAAATTATTCCTGGTATCGCTGCTGCATGATTACATTCCAGTGATTGAAAATAAGTAAAATATAAAAACAATAGTTGGTAATTAATTTTTCATAATTGTGTACTAGGTAGGGTATAACTACTCCTACAACACTGAAAGCTTGTTCCTAATGTGCATATATACACGATAAAGTATGCCTTTCGGTATTTAGGTATTTATCTTAGCAGCTATTTACAAATGGATATGTAATCAGGAGAGAGTTAATGAAGCCTGTCTTTGTTCATTTAAACGGGATTTGCTATCAGTATAAAGGCCTAAATAAAAATATATAGAAACAGCTATTTAATGGTTTAGACTTATACAAAGAAATGACGTTTATACAGATTAAGTTTATATACATGTGTATGTGTGTGTTTGTGTATATATATAACATATGTACGCGCACATATATATACACATACGAACACACACACATATATATATACTTATATACTTATATATACATATATATTTATATATCTAAATATACATACTCATACAGACATATACACTGACACACACACACGTACATACACTCATATATATGCATGCGTATATGCATAAATAAATATATTTGTATGAGTGTGCGTTTGTGTGCAAAGGCACTACTATAGTGTCGTATCAAGTTCCATTAAATATGCACGCAGAAATAAACATTCACACACACATGGAACAAGCATATCTTAAGAAACATTAAATTTTGCATTATCGAGAAGCAGCAATCATCTTGACGAGATATGTTACCTGGTATAATCCCCCGTATAATTTCAAGGTAAATATTAGACTTACAAATAAATACTGAACTTGATCAAAAACAGTTTCCGAACGCCCACACATCCTAACTGGCATTCAACGAAGACAACATAAAGAAATGCATCAACAACTTGTAGACTATAAAAACCTGTCATTTAGAAGATCCATGCCAAAATATTGGAAAGAAACGAAGATACAAAATGTGATGGCGTTTGCAGAAGGTCCAGAAAATAATTATGACATCACCATGAATAATATCAGTCAATTAAAACCCCACAAGTCTCTCATGGAAATCTATTCTATACTAGGTCATGAGTTCATTTTCTCTTTGAAATAGAGCTTATGTGACAGGTATATATATATCAGGCGGCGAGCTGGCAGAAACGTTAGCACGCCGGGCGAAATGCGTAGCCGTATTTCGTCTGTCGTTAACGTTCTGAGTTCAAATTCCGCCGAGGTCGACTTTGCCTTTCATCCTTTCGGGGTCGATAAATTAAGTACCAGTTACGTACTGGGGTCGATGTAATCGACCTAATACCTATGTCTGTCCTTGTTTGTCCCCTCTGTCTTTAGCCCCTTGTGGGTAATAAAGAAATAGGTATATATATATATATATATATATATATATATATATATATATATATATATACATATATACATACATACAGCTCTCCCTGTTCTAAACGAACTTACTTATCCAGTCAAGCGGAAAATACACTCCCTAACTACGCGCTAAAAAGCTATTTAAAATATCCACATGACGTCTACTGACCAGCCTGAACAATAAGAATTTTCAACAACACTATTTTCGAAAATTCTAAACATTCACGTGACCTCTCTATTATGGCCAATAAGAAATTTTAGGCGGGACACTAGCCAAATTTTAACTTCTCTGGAGCCTTTTTTCTTACCCCAACACCAACTTCCATTCAAACATTCACGTGACCCCTTCATAATGACCAATCAAAATTTTAGGCGCGAAACCAAGCAAATCCAAAACAACTCTGGAGCCTCTTTTTTTCACATATAAGAGACAGCAAACCCAACATAAGTCAGATAAGAGGAAAATTCTATAAGAAAGGAACTCTAATCTCTCTTTTATATTTTGATAAGCATAACAAATGCGCAACCGGTAAAAATAACTTTCACCTAATTAAATTACTTAAATTACTTCAATTATTTGTCAGCATTTTCTTCATTTCCCTTTTTATATATCAGCACTCGTGTTCAACATCTCCCTTTTTTTAAATATATATATATATATATATATATATATATATATATATATATATATATATATATATATATATATATTTAAGTAGTTGAATGAATTATCCTAGTATGGATAATTCGGTTAACCAATACCTGGGTAGCAAATTCACGCCAGAAAACACGGTTGAAGCTACCTGGCAAGGGCAGAGATCACGTGCTTTCGTGAGGAAATTTGTGTGTTTTTTTACTATAAATGAATGAAAGAATGGTGTCGGACGACGATTTAACAAAATTCCTTTATTCTCGACATATGTTTCGAAGACTGCATATTCCTAATTCCGAAGGAATAAGGGGTGCATTATGCCGCCTTCTCATCAGGAAAGTCAAGGAACTTATGTCAGCACCATGACGAACAAAAACTTTTAGATTATTGCCCACACAGAGTCCATAGTGCGTGTGGGCAGTCATCTAAAAGTTTTTGTTCGTCATGATGCCGACATAAGTTCCTTGACTTTCATGATGAGAAGGCGGCATAATGCACCCCTTATTCCTTCGGAATTGGGAATATGCAGTCTTCGAAACATATGTCGAGAGTAAAGGAATTTTTTTAAATCGTCGCCCGACTCCATTCTTTCATTTATTTATTTATATATATAAATATATATATTGTAATCCACCTGCCTTCGTCTTTTGTTTATTTTCATAAAGCTTCCCGTTATATATATATATATTTATATTTATACGTCTGTAAATGTGATATTTGACAATTATTCGGTAGCCATGATAAAACTCCGAGTTTCGGATGCCGAGGTGGAAATCTCTTCAGTTATTCGGCCATCGGAAAATATGCTATGAAAATGACCGTTATACAAAGGGAAATTACTGTGTGATTGACCGTTATTAAGACAAAAGAGCTATTTGAATGACTGCTAAGTGAGGGGAGGGAGTAAAAGCAAGGGGTCAAAAAAATTCATAGTATTAATTACAACAGAAATAAAACAGGTCACCAGTACTACAATTAAATTAAAACATAAATCGCCCACATATAGCAATATATCTAAATATTTCTAAATATTATGTCGCATATTATACAGTGAAAGAAATGATTACGACATCAATCAAAGTAACCATAACATTATTTGCACTTGTTCAGAATTCAACTTGCGATCCTTGAACAAAATCAGCTGCTCATGTAATAAAAAGGAATAACACGATAGCGTAACTATATTCATATGCGCCAAGTACAAAGCGGGAACTTTCTACAGTTATCAGTTATTAGCGAAGCCAAATTTGTCGGTATGCGAAGTCATCAATAAAGAACATTGAACGAAACCCATGGCTGATATATAAAGTCATATTTGCACCGAGTTTAAGAAATATCGATCACACCTTTAAACAGTCCAAAGAAATGGGTATACTATGCGCATTTGATTATGTAAGACATCATAAGATGAATGAAAACAATATATGCCTATAAATATTTGGACGTACATTCAAGCATATATATACACACAAATGCACAGAAATATGTTGTTAGCATATATATACGAGTATATATATATATACTTGTGAAAGTGTGAGAGTGATATGAATGCACCTGTGTTTGACTTTGAGTTTGTGTGCGCGCATGTGTGTGTGTGTGTGTTTGCATGTATGCCGAAATTATGATGATACCCAGTCAACATGTGAAGATCGATGTAATTTGTTGAAGAATCTGTATATGAATGCATATGCACCTACGCGAATTCACACATACAGAAACACATACATACATTACATATATATATATATAATATATATATATATATATATATATAAATATATATATATATATATATATATATATATATATGTATATATAAATATATATATATTATATATATATATATATGTATATATATTATATATATATATATATATATATATATACATATATATATATATATATATATATTACAAGTATATAACGGTATACATTCATATATTCATATATACATGTATATTAATATATGTATATATATATATATTTGTGTGTGTATTATTATTCTTATAGAATTGTGTAAACATCAATGGTGTCGTAGGAGACAGTTATTAAAGTATTGGAAAGAGTGGAAACCTCTTACGTAAAAGGTGTGTCTCTGATGAAGTAGTTTTACAAAAACCGAAATATCGTTCGCACCAGAAATATCCTTTACGCATAATTCACAGAAGGTAATATTGATAAATAGTATGATATTCATTCCAATATATGAATATTTAGTCAAATTTCTGACTCGA
>NC_043003.1:56511944-56631944 GCF_006345805.1 Octopus sinensis | reverse complement strand
ATTCTTGAAATAAAACTGAATAATGACACACATACGTACATTCATGCACGCACATATGCATGCGTACGTACATGCAAACACACGTACACACATATATACGTATATATATATAATATATATATATATATATATATATATATATATATATATATATAATATATATATGTATGTATGTATATGTATATATATATGTATATAGTGTGTATATATATATATATATATATATGTATGTATATATGTGTGTATATATATATATATTATATATATATATATATATTATATATATATATATATATATATATTATATAATATATATATATATATATTCATACTTACATACACACAATGCAAAGTCTAATTTGGAGAGACATACTGCTATATAGAAGTATTGGAATATCATAATATTGAAATATCTCATTCTTCTACATAAGCCAAGCCAAACCTAGTCATACGAAGCCAAAGTAAAACCAAGCCAATATATACAATTTCGATCGTCTGCTTCTGTCTGTCTGCTATCATGCCAAATCATGAACGGCTATGGGAGAGGAAATTTATATTACCGTAAAAATTCTTCTGTGTCGCCTCTGAAATAATGAAACGAAGTGTAGTATGGTATTTCTGATAATCAAAGAACATTTTATAAATTCCTTGTAGTTAAGCAATGCCCTGTCTGCTATAAAACCCCAAACCATGATGCCGTAAGAATTTATATATGTTTGAAAGAGTTTAATCATTTGTGGATTCATTGAATAACAAGTCTTTTTGGACATCTTCCCAAAGGGTTTTCATTACACCAGCATGTTTCGCTACGGCCTGTTGCATTGTATTATTATCAAGGTCTACTGCTCAAGTTATAGAAACCAGGAAATATGAATGTATATGTACATGTTAACGCGTCTGTGTTCTGGTATGCGTGTTTCTAGGTTTATGCGTCAGTATGAGATATGTACCTGCAAATATGGTATATACTTTACCAATGTGTGTGGTTATAGATATACGTCCGTGTTTGCTTCCATATGTGTGCATTTAGTTCCATCTACATGTTTGTGTATCGAAACGGTTGTTCGACCCTCAAATTATTTAAAGATAAAACTTTCTATCCAACTCTTTCTATGTTTACGATCGTTAATGACTTCCATGCATACTCCACTGCAATTGTTTCATTCAGAAGAGGTATTGATCTTATGCGGGTGATGTTGATGAATTTGGAAATGTCCTGTGTGTGGCATCGTGTTGTGCCTCGCAGCAAGCTATCAGTTGGGCTGTGAAATCCCTCGCAAATTGAAAAGTGTATTATGGCAGCACCTCTGTCAGCTTTCCCGATCACTGACCATTATTTTGTATATTGGATTGACGTGATACTTCTAACACCCACGGAGGAATCGGCACTCGTTACCCAAAAGATGAATAGGAAAGCCTTACTGTTACGCTCGTCGACCACATGTGATGCATGACCAGCCCTACACCATTGTGCACGTACGTTGATGAACATTGTGAAGGTTGTGTTACACCATTACATGATCTAATCGCTGCTGTTCTTATTTCTGACGAAGCTGTAGATCTTAAAGAAGTGTTTTAGAAGAAGTACGGGAGCTACTTTTCACATACGTAAAGTGGGTCTACGCGCAACCACAGTTCAGTAGTTATCAGGTTGAGCAATAAGATTAAAATCTTATTACTCAACCTGATATAATTTTCTGACTACAAACGAAGTTACAGTTACACAGATGACATGCATATCTTAATTACGCCTGCTGTCAGTTCGTCATCGATCTCGGTGTTTTGCGAGATAGAACATCAAAGTTGCAAACCTTTTGTAGTTGATGATGATTACGGAATAGGTAAAGAGTGTTGCAGAGTGTTCCTTATGGAGTAACTCAGCATTCTGTATACAGCCGGCTGATGTATGCTCACCAATGATCCTGCATACTTACTATATGTCCAGTGTGTGGACAATGAGGTATCAATCTTCAACAACCTACACGACGTCCTATACTTGGCTTGGAGATACTAAAACATGCAGAACCTGTTATCGTTTCAGAATTGCAACAAGATGCTCCTATTACAGTCTTGGACGTATGTGAAGAAAAGATGTTCGATAGAAGGACTTTGAGGACACAACCCAGGTTCGTATCGATGCTGCAGAAATTATGATTTCTACTATGCGATGAAGTGTTCAAAATATACATTGACCCTCGATAAGTGTGGTGCACATAGAAACATAGGAAGAGCATATAAGTACAGTTGCAAAATCTATGTGTTAAAGTTATTATTCAATAATGCATTGAGGTACTAATTGACAATGGAGGACTAAATAAGTAATCATATTAGTCATATATCCATGTGTGTGGTTGTATATGTTTATCATTTAATGAGCACGCACATATGTGCATACCTACATTCATGTGGGTATGCACGTACGTATATATATATATATATATCATACCAAGCGGCATATTTGCCCAATTCCCGTTTACACAGTTTCATTTGTAAAGCGTGGGTCCATTAGACATAATGCTAAAATGTGCTTTCGGGAGTTGCTACGAGATGTTATTCTACCCAGAACCAAGTCTCCGTAAAACTATTAGCTGAAGTACGGATCAATGTCGGTGTCATTAACTTCTCTCTATTACAGTTCATGCCATCATACATAACCGTAAAGCAACTGTAAACAAACAGTTATCTATTGTAATAAATATTCCATCCGTGACCATACTCTTCTTTTCATCAGGAACTGCCATCTCAAAACCAAACTTTCTTCTTTGTTCTTCTACTTTTCCGATGGTGAACTGCGTTTTGATGTAGATTTACTTGCTATAACGAGTAGACCAAGCTATCATATTGAAGATCCTGCCTTGGTTCGATACGATCTCTCTCTAATACATACGAAGTGTGTCGTTATTTTCGATCACCGCTGTGAATTTAATAATATTTCGAGGTTATCAATAAGCCTTGAATAAAAACTTGTAATGTTTAAATAGCAGGAATCTAGTTCAGATGAAAATCAAATAATGTAAGATTTCTAATGAATTCTCTTAAAAAATTTCCTATAACTTCCGGCAAAGATATCCCTCGTGATTTTATGAAATAATCATAGCAATGTTAATGCTAAAACAAGGTGCAACAAACCTAATTATCAATCGAAAAATCAGCTGGATGCTAGTGGGTACAGAGATAAAAATCACACAATATTAATTTACTTCGCTAAAGCTTCTCTCCATGTGAACTTTCGGAGAAATTATTTCTTTGTGAAATAGTAAATTAATTTAATTTTCACATCGTTTTGAAACTCAACGCAGCTAGAAACAATAAATGTTAAAAGAATATCCGCGATTTCGTTTCCGTTACCATATGAAGAATTTAAATTATGATGTCAGAGCCATTGCATGTAAAATGTACATACATATACCATGATGTATACAGTAATTCTTAAACGTACACTTACAGGTATGTATACATCTCACGTAAACACATGCAAAAACATATCTAGCAATACATAGAGTTACGCATTCAGTCATATATTCACATACACACATATACATAAACATACACACACAGACAAAAACTTACACGAACACGCACACACATTATATGTAGGATGTTATTTTCTACGGAGTTGTTTCTTAACTCCAATGATAATGGACTACAGTCTCATTTCCGACGGAAATATCGCATCGAGCACGAAACTCTAAATAGCAGCGCAGCAGCGCTTCACCAATCTGATACGTATATTGTCGCGTGCATTCATGCACCGATTTATACGCGGCTGGCTTTGTGTGTAGTGAGGGGGGGGGGGGTTTCTGCACACATGCATACACACAAATACGCACAAGGTCAAACACACACACAAACACGCACACACACACACACACAAACACACACACACACATACACACACATATGTATATGTTCATGGGCGGATTTATCTATGTGTATGTGCGTATAGACGTCATTGTAGCTTAAAAGATAGTTCATGATATGTACCATAGAACACGAATATTGACTGAATAATGGAATAACGGAATAACAGTATAAACGTCACTTGCATGTTTGGTGTAGGCTTACGGAACATTTCATTAAAATTTACACACACACACATATACACATACATGCTCACACACACAAACAGACACACACACACACACATACATATATATATATATATATATATATATATATATATATATATATATAGACAGGCATACTTAGCGGTTGTAATAAGCGTCTAAGAAACAGTATACAATCGATATTAATTACCTCTGCTATGCCTGGGTATGTGTATGCAGGGATACTATGCTCATAGTTTACAGGTAACAACAGAATAAACAAATCTTTATCAGGTATTAAATTTATGTAATCAGATAATGGAGAATACTTTTAAACAACAAAGAAACAAATTCACCAACATTGGTTATTTATATTTTGTATTAAAATATAATCAACCGATGTTGGTGAATTGTTTTGTTTACTGATTAAATGTTTTCTCCATTTTCTTGTAATAAATATATATATTTATTTATATATACACACACACACACACACACACACACCACACACACACACACATACATATATATATATATATATATATATACTTTGATACTTACTTTGATAGGTTTCGGCCATTATTGGCCCAGGCCATGTCTAACTTAATAACACCACCATATATATATATATATATATATATATATATATATATATATATATATATATATATATATATATATATATATATATATATATATATATACATATATACATATACATATATATATATACATATGTAGTAAATCCCCCAAAAGAAGAACAAACACAAAAAGGCACAACAACGCGAGGACGTGGTACATGTAACGTATTAGCATATGCTCAGGGAAAGAAAGATGGTTTAACGTTTCGAGCAAAGGTCTACTTCAGAAACAGTAGAATGTCCAATACAGAGAATGGCAGAGGAAGCAAATCGCCAACGATTCACATGTTGTTACATATATATTTATATATATACACATACACACATATGTGTGAGATTTTCCATATAACTTCTTAATATGTACCTGGAATTGGGAACTGATGTATAGTATTCATTCATTTGCTAAGACTACAATGTGTTCATAGCACACTCGGCTCATTGGAGGAATAGATTCTAGCGACGCTGGAGTTTCGTTACGCTGTCACATCATCAAGAAATACTCAGACCTTTGAGTTTAAAGAAGCCAATGACTAAGTTCATGGATTGAAATGTTAGAAGATTAAGGCTGACATCTCGCAAACAATAATGCGACTTTACTTGCATACCTTCATACATGATGGCTGCCCCCTCGTTATCGAGTATGGCCATTGCACGAAGCTTATTTGTTATTGGTGCTGTGATCGAATGTAACTTTTTAGCCCAGCTAAAGATCTACAATGTCTTGTACAGGATTGGCAACTAAAACCTTTACCGGTAATAGCCGGCTGTAGTTGTAACTGGGCTTCATGTACCTTTGCATGTCGTTTAAGTCCTCCTGTCGAATACATAGATACATAAATACATAGATACATACATACATACATACATACATACATACATACATACATACATACATACATGCATGCATGCATAAATGCATATGATATATATATATATATATATTATTTTAAGGAGATAAGAAAATAGAGAGATGATTAATAATTGTTTTTTATTTTTTCTGCAGTTTCAGCTCAGAGCTGCGGCCATGCTGATGCACCACCCTTTTGCTAAGCTGCTATTACTGAGAGCCTCCAATATGTGGCACATGGTGAAGAATGTAGTTTGATGTAGCTACCCTCATTTGCACCTCTTGGCGTGAGGTAGGTACATCTGGAATCTCGACAGGAAAATTCCAGCTTTGATTTAAAATAGCCTACGTCTACTTCGTGCAGATTCCTCAGGTTCTTTGGGAGAATATTAAAAAGCGGCGGGCCCCTGAAACCCAGGCTGTTGCAGTAACTGGTCCTGAAGCGTGACGGCGTTGCTGGGATCTTTGGTACTATGAAGTTCTGTTCCAGCATTAGTGTAGCTTTCAATGCCAAAATTTGGCACAATTCCATCCAGGATCTTCCAGATGTATATTACTGAATATCACTCCCACCTTCTATCCAGGGAGTAGAGTCTTAGCTGTTTCAGCCTTTCCCCGTAGCTGAGAAGTTGTAAAGAGACGATTTTCTTTGTGAATATTCTCTGGATTGCTTCAAGGTCCGCTGTTAATTTTAGACTGTTGGGTGACCATAGGTGGGTGCAGTAAACCAGGTGACTGAGGACGAATGTCATCCAAAGGTTCATCATGATTTCTTTATCTCTGGTTCTGAAAGTTCTCATGATCCACCAGCCAGTCGTCTGCACTTTGTCGCCATCCTGGTAATGTGTAATTCGAAAGATTTATCATCACCCATATTGAATAACCCTGTGGACCAGTGTACTCTGTAAGTTTTTCTGACAGCTGTTTCGATTCCATGCCTTTAGAAATTCATTGCCATAAGTGAAACCATTTAAAAGTCAAATCATATCAGAGTTGGCTAAAAATATATAATTAGGTGTTCTTATTCCTGCTTGTTGAGTATACAGCTCCAAACTGTTAACTGATATAATATATATATATATATATATATATATATATATATATACTAGCAGTATCGCCGGCGTTGCTCAGTTTTGTAAGGAAAATAACTATGCATTTTTAGAGAGCTATAGCCATAGCAAAAAAATGGAAAAAAAATGATTAAATTCAGATTTAAAAAGGTGAGTTGCGTCCCCTAGACGGTCTGCGGTTTGGCTGATTCTCGAAATGTCGATTTTATCGATTCAGAACTGGGGGAACTTTTTCAATTTTCGGGCGTTAGTTTGATTATGACATTGGGCTATGTGTGTGTCAGTTTCATCAGAACTTTTGAAGGCTCAGGGTGAATATACGAGAGACACACAGGCAACAGATGCCGTTTATATATAGAGATATATTATATATATATATATGTTGTAATCGTCAAACTACTATCACCACTATATGAGGCTGAATATGGCATAGTTTAATGCATGAAAGTTCAAGTTTAATCAGAATGGACATTTAATATTCTATCAATTCATTATATTATATTATTATAAGATTGTGGGTAAAAAGTGAAAATCGGACAAAGTTGGAACTTCTTTGTGTAATATATTCTTACATACACAATCATACACACCCATGTATATATATACCTGTGTGTGTGTGAGTGGTGTGTGTGTGTGTGCAAAGGTTAATAACTACCCCACAAAAAATACAATATAATCTGGTTATCTTTTTTAATATTAAATTGTGTTTTATATGTAACTGGACATACAGTAGAATTAATGTTCATATATACATATACGCTAGCTATCCCTGTCTATTTTCTCCTCTCTCTCACTCGCCCTCTGGCTATCTATAAATGTATCTACCTGTCATTTATATATATATATATATATATATATATATATATATATATGGCTTGAATAAGAAGAAAAAAAGAAGTTACGTAATGAAGAAATATTTCTTGTCTATAAAGTTATCAACTAAGACAGAAAAGGAGGTTAAGAAAAAACGGTCTATAGCTATATTTCTAGCTCGCTAGCCATTTACCTCTGTCTGCCCGTTTGTCTGTCTGTCGTCTCTCTCTCTCTCTCTCTCTCTGTCTCTCTCTCTCTGTCTGTCTGTCTGTCTCTCTCTCTCTGTCTCTCTCTCCCTCTGTATCTGTCTATCTATCTATCTACTTATCTACCTATATGTCTGTCTATTTATCTGACTATCTCTTTCTCGCTCTCTCTCTCTTTATATGTATTGTGTATATATATAATCCCGAAACAAGAGAAGACCAATGACAATTCCTTTAAGAAGGAAATATTTCTCAGACGTAATAACTATGCCGTGGCATACGTACACTAACTCATACACACAGACGTACATACATACATGTATACATAGATATATATACATTCATACATATACTTACATTCACAGTAATAGATTTGACTGAAGTTTTTAAGAGAAAAATCGAGCAATTAAATCCGTCTTTAAATCTTCCTGTCAAAACATTTCTCAGATGCTTTTGAACCTGTTTGATTTTTAAGAACACCGAGTGTGTATCACCGTCACCGGGCCGTGTAACTTCTTTCTGACTTAGACAAGTAACGGTTTCCGAACAACGTTTATCAGATTTTGGTTAATTTGGAATAAAAGATAAAAAAAAATCACTTAGCAAATAAGTTATGGATTAGATTTGACAGAAATGGTTCTGAAAAGTTCTCAGCAGAATAAAATTGTACTGCTTGTTCTTCAGAAAACATATTAAATGTCGAAATGAAATTTCTGCCTGTCTGTCTGTTCGACTAGTGTCTGAATATACCTATCCCTCCCACTCAACAACATTTCTACCCCACATCTACTTTGTTAAATACATATATATATATATATATATATATTATATATATATATATATATTATATATATATATATAAATGTATGTATGTATATTTATATATATATATATGGAAGTATACAGGTATCTCCCAAAACACAGAGACTTGTATATCTTTATATGTTTGCAAACATTCATATAGATACATACACACACACACACACGCACACAGACACACACACACACACACACAACACACACACACACACATATATATATATATATATATATATATATATATATATACATATATGTATGTGTGTGTGTCTGTGTATGTGTTTTTGTGTAGTGTGTTTGTGTGTGTTTCTGTCTATGTGTATTTGTGTGTGTGTGTGTGTGTGTAAATAAGTAAAGAACAAAGAGAGAAAGTTAATGATACTGATATAGAGGCAGAGAAATGAAATTGAGTATGTATACTTATACGCGAACATATATCCTCGTTATTTGTCATGCTTGAAAGGATTTAGATTCAGTCATGAGCTTTTAAGAAGGTATATATACATACATGCATACATACACGCACACACTCACGCACACACACACACTCACATATATACAGAGAGGGAGAGATACATTGGTACATAGATATTTATATACAGTTACATATATATAAATATATATGTGTGTGTGTGTGTGTGTGTGTGTGTGTGTGTATGTATATATATATATATATATATGTATATAAATATATATTTATATATGTATAAAGATACATATATATAAATGTGTGTGTGTAAAAAGTATGTTATGAACATTTATAGGATAAAATCTTATATAACTTCAACTAACAATTACAAAATGGAGACGAGAAAATGTTAAAAGTTTATGTAAAATTTTAATTCAAGCATACGATCGTTTCGAACAATATTACCAGCATGTAAGAAAACATGGAAAAATGTAATTATAATAACAATTAAATGACATTAATTCAATTATGTGTTACCATTCGCTTCAGTGGAAAAGATGAAGAAAACATCAAGAAAATATTTTACGAAAAGAATATTACTAGGAAACTACACAGAGCCTGTGTCGGATACGTCGACTGGATATTCATAAATAGGTTGTTAAAGGGGAAAAAGAGATACAGGAAGATGCTTATGCAGTGTTGAGTCTATCTGTGTAGGAACTATAACTGTTTTGTCCAACGGATGTTTTTAAAAACATCCTATGGCCTAAACAGATATAGTCTTTACACTGGTAGACTCAACACTACATAAGCATCTTCCTATATCTTTTTCCTCTTTCCCAATGTATTTATGAATATCCTGTCGACTTATCCGACACAGACTCTCTGCAGTTTATATATATATATATATATATATATATATATATATATATATTCCTTTACCCAGTATAATAAATATCACAGCCCGCCACAAAAATATCTGAATAACTAAGAACTTAACATGGAACTGAACCACCCTAAAAAATAATACGCTACAGGAACT
Source organism: Octopus sinensis (assembly GCF_006345805.1). Taxonomy (NCBI): domain Eukaryota; kingdom Metazoa; phylum Mollusca; class Cephalopoda; order Octopoda; family Octopodidae; genus Octopus; species Octopus sinensis. Next base: position 56,622,051 of record NC_043003.1, on the reverse strand, counting down.
ATTCTTGAAAGAAGGTTCATTAAGTACCCATCGAATACAATACAAAGAAGCCTGGCAAAACAATAACGGAAACTTTGACCTAAGTAGATAATCCCTGACTACGGCCAACAACTGGTGTGATGCCGAGATCAACCATAGAAGTTTACAACCAGATTGTATTTCAGGTTAAGAACAACCTCCCCATACGTTCCCCTGCACACTTATCAATATACAATTAAATTCAGCTCGCTTCGAGCCTAGCTGGTTGAAAGACCCTGAACGAAGCTGCACAAAAAATTATGCCCTGTTGGATACGCAACTGCTTTTAGTATCTGCAGTTGAAGCACGTGTAGGTCGTCGTAACTATAACAATATGGTGTATGGCATAGTGAAATAAAAGAAATAAATGCTGATGTTATACTAGTCTCCATAAGCATTACCTTTATAATTATTGTATATATATATTCATTCTTACATTCATACATACCCTCTCTTTGTATGATACAACGTGGTCGCTAAAACAATATACACTGCAAATTCTTTTGCTAGTTAAGTTAAGGCACACATATGCATCAACACGAGGAATATAAGAGGGACCAAGTATTAAAGACAATGAATTCAAAGTGGGATATCGTGACTGTGTAACTGAATCTACAGTATTCTTCTTCGTTACTAATGCACTGAAGAATAACAGCTGACATTCGATTCAGGAACTAAAGATAGCGACTGAAAATTCTTCATCGTAAATATAGAAAAAAAAAAAATTTAAATAAGATAAATATAATTGCTAATAACACACGAGTGGAAATCAATTAAAATCTTGAAGAGTTAAAGATCTGTCAAGAAACAGCCTATCTTCATCATGAAGTAGACTAAAAAATTAAAGGAATGTTTGAGAGGAATATAGCCGCAGAGTAATTGGCGCGGTGGGTATATAAACTATGAAGGACCAACTGTTGTATAGAAAGAGCAAAATAATATAAAATACGGACCCCTGGGGTATTTTTTTTTGTTGCTTCTTGGTTACTCCCGGATGGTGTTGAAGTCATTGTGATCTCTGGTCGAAAGCTGATAAAGGCATTTTGCTAAATGGAAAATGCATGACATATGTGCACGTATGTGTGTACACATGACACACGCATAAAAACGCATTATAAATATGTATATGTGTATATTACATATATTGTATTTAAATATAGTCATACATACACATGTACATACTTTTCATGTATATATATATATTTATATGCATACATATCTATGTATATATACACACATATCTAGCTGTCTTATTATGTAATTATATATCTAGCCATCTGTGTGTTTTTTTTTTCTGTCTGCCTATCTGTCTCATAAAAGAAAAGCGTTGAGTATATTGGTATTTGAAAAAAAAATTAACGGCAATGTGGAATAGCAGCCTAGAAATAGGGTGAGGCGATATTTGAGAGGTACAAGCTCCGACTCTCAGTTGCCACTTATGGCCACTTTTCTCGCTTCTCACAAGTATTTACTCAATTTTTAAAGCTGTTCTTTCAACTATCTCGAATTCAAAATTTAGTTTCTTTGTGTGATATATATATATATATTATATATATATATATATATATATCAGGGAGATTTTTTTCTGTAGTAGTTTACATGAAGACACACGAGGATGGGCAGGGGAAGGTAATTGACCCTCATTCATGTTTTGAATTCGGCGGTACTAACACTGAATACTATCTGTCTGATACCGCTAGGTGGAGAGATATGTTCAATTATTCCAGTACTTTCGAATTTAATATTTCAATATTTAATTATTGATGGGGTCCTATGGTGATGGGGAAAACGGTTGGTAAAGTATAATTCTATATTCTTTATTCCAATCTAATTCCGAAACGCGCGTCCATAGGTGACCAGATATTGATTGATTTTTGTTACTTTTCCTCTGTGCCTGTGTGGATTGTTTTCAAGTATCTTTGGTTTTTCTGGGAGTCCCTTTGTAAAGTAGAAGAAATATCCAATGTTTTTGGCTGCTATTTCTAAACTTCGGTATGTGGTAAAGCAAATATTTGCTGAACCCTAATTATTAAGTATATATATATATATATATATATATATATATATATATAATATATATATATATATATATATATATATAACGGGAAGCTTTATGAAAATAAACAAAAGACGAAGGCAGGTGGAAAACAAACGAACAATTGTATTAGTATGGCGCTCAGGAAATATAAATAAAACAAGTCTTTAACGTTTCGAGCCTACGCTCTTCAACAGAAAGATACACAGAGAGAGAAAAACACAGAAAGAAGGAGAGAAAAAAAATGCGTGCAGTAGCTAACGAATCAACATGGCGTATATATATATATATCAAAATGCACACACCACGCACACATATAATACATATATATGAGAGTGAGTGTGTTTGTGTTTTTGCGACTTGTGAATGTGCGAGTGTGTGTGTGCATGTGCATGTGCATGTATGTATATATAGTGGAAAATTAAGATAAAAACACCAGTACGAATATTTTATCCCTACATACGTTTCACTGTTGCCGTATCTGGAACTCAGTATTGAACGTTTCAAATAAATGAGGATGCTTAACCGCAATGGATCAGCAAGGGAACGCTTTATTGTACTGTGTGTGTGTCTGTCTGTTTGTCTATATGTATGTATATATGCATGTATGCATGTGTGTGTATGTATGCGTATTTGCGTATGCATTTGTGTGTACATCTATATATAGACACACACCAATATATATATACATGCATGCATACACAGACATACACACACACACCACACACACACACACACACACATACACACACTCATTTATGTATTGAGAGTATAACATACTAGTGACCTAGCTAACAAGAAATATGTACGTGAGTAGCAGAGTTCACTTCCTTGTGTGTGTAGAGTGAGAGAGAATAAAAGTGCAACAAAAGGAACTTCTAAAATTATTGTGATGTAAATCATCTCAAATATTTCGGTGATATACGGCTGTGAGATTACTCTCGGGCAAATAACCACAATTTGTTTCGTAGAGAGAACGTTATGATATTACTGACTTATATATACACAACAGTTAGTTTATAGCGAAGCTATTAAGAGGCTCTGCTCGTGCAAATATTCATGAAGTGTTTGACTGATAAAGTTAGATAAATTACAGCCGTCCAAATAACCAAAACACGTTTGATCGAAATCAATACTAGACACTTTTGCCGTGCAAAGATCTACCAATACTCCATAATAATTGATTCAATTACCTAGGCAGGATGAGATTTTGGAACGACAATATACGTAAATGCGACCAGAGAAATGGTAATATTTAAAGCATAAGCATAGGACAAACATAAATCATCATAAGATCATTAACCACGTTGAATATGCATGATCGAACCTTCTAGCAGAATGTAAGTAAGTAATTAATTACAGTTTGCTACAAAGGCCGGTGAGTTGGGGGAATGGTGAGCGTGTGGGTATAATTTTTAGCGTTGTGTCTCGCGCCCTTTAGTTTTGAGTTCAAATGCTACTGAGGTCGACTTTGCATTTCACGCCTCTCGGGGTCGATAAAATACGTACCAGTTGAGTATTGGGTTCCATGTACTCGACTAGCCTCTACCCACAAAACTACAGGCCTTGTGCTTATTGCAATAAGAATTACAATAAAATAAAATGTTTGCGTTGATGGGTTGTCTTGATTATTTGGTATTGTCTTTTAGGTAATGCATTTTGTTTTTCAACGATACAAATCCTGCTTTTTATTTATTTTCACAATAGATAGCATACCGGACAAAATAGTCAAACGCATTTTTTCCGGCTATATGTTCGGCATTCAAAAGCATTCGAGGTTGAATTTGTCATTCATCATTTTGGTTTCGATAAAATAAATAACAGTTGTGTACTGAGGTCAATTAAATCAACATCCTTCCCAATCCTTTCAGACGTTGTGCCTATTGTAGAAAGAAATATTTTGACAGGACGGTTTGAGCGTCGGAAAAAACGCCTTGTGACATTTATACCGACTCTTTTCTAAGTTCAAATCTCATGGTACGTGTATTTGCATTCCTCCTTCTAAAGTTGACAAAACACAACACCAGTCACCTATTGGGGTCGAATATATCGACTAACTCCCTTCCATCAAACATTCTGACATTATGCTTAAGATAAATATAATTATTAGTTCGGAATCTTTGAGTTAAATCCATTATTATTAATCAAAATCTGTAAAATCTCCATGGCAACATGCTCACCACACCTTCATGTATAATCCTTCCTACTCTAGGCAGTAGGCCCGAAATCTTTTGGGAGGGGGCAGTCGATAACATCGACCCCAGTACGCAATTGGTACTTAATTTATCGACCCCAGTACACAAATGGTACTTAATTTATCGACCCCGAAAGGATGAATGGCAAATTCGACGTCGGCGGTATTTGAATTCAGAACGTAAAGAGAGACGAAATGCATTCATGTGTAATACCCTGTTCGAAATGTTAGCTTTCATCTGCTTGCACCATTATGCTTCAAATGTGTCTCCATAGATACTAGACGTACTAGACATAGCAGTCAAATGTCACTCATATTCCTACCTTCACGCCTTTGAGAGGAAAGAATGCATTGGATATAGTTCACATCAGTAACAGATCCGTGACAAAACATGAAAATGCACTCCTTTTTATCGCATATAAAACGCCTGAAGTACTTTGGTTCACCGCGTCCCACAAAGCCAATTCTTGCAGGGTCAGGCCTAAATAAGTTCCCATTATGTTAAAACTTATCTTAATATACAATGTGAAATTTTTAGTTACTCAGACCAACAATAGATTCCTTAAGACTTTGCCTGTCTTGTGTATCACGTGTGATACGTATTAGATAATTCCCTGGCGTTTATGTATCATAGCTGATACACATTTCAGTTTTTTTCACCCAACGATGTAAGCTGAGGTTTGAAATAAAAGCTTTATATTATTTAGAACGTAAAACAAAAATATAAATAAGATGTAGACAGGCAAATGTTTAAGCGATATTTCCCCACCACTATTTACTGAAAAAAAAAACAGAAAAGAAAAAACATTTCAAGTAGCAGTGAGAAACAGTCAACTTGGTATCTACATCTTTCTATATCACTGATATACGCTTTTTAGTGAAAAATCGCCGTTTCATCTCTATTTCCTTATCATTTATTGTTGCTGTTGATGTTCATGTTTCATTCACGCATCCGCAACAGAGAGACAAAATACAAGTAATGTGATTAGATGAATATATTCTACAAAATTTCCCTTCTCATTCCATTTATAAAATTGGCTTCGTGTTTAATCGAAGCAAGTCATTATCGAACAAAGGAAAAACGAAAACATGGAAACCATTTTACTGGACCTTTAATTGAACAATTTTGCTACTAGAATAGTGCTTCTTTTTTAAATTCAAATTGTATAGAGGCATGAAACGTCTATATGTCAGAAAACATTTTCAATATTGATTTGTATCGTCGAGCAGACTTCCTTTCAATGGCGAAAGGACATCTTTCAATTATGTACACATACACATAGATACGCACATATGGATGTATACATTTATATGTATATATATACATGTATGTATATGTATACACACACACACATATATGTACATACACATATGTATATATGTACATATATATATATATATATACGAGTACATATATATTAGTACATATAGGAATATATATGTATATACACACACATGCACATACAAGTACATATATATATATATATATATATATATATATATGTATATATATGTATATATACATATACTTACATACATACACACACATACATACATACACACATACAGGCATACACACATACTTGCATACATAAATGCATACATGCACACACTCGATTGTTTATAGTCTTTCATGTGCAGAGTCTCATGTATTACGTATGCAAATGAAAAAGTTATCCAACAAAATGAATTCAACAAAATACATAAATATCATCACCATTGTTATTTTTACAGACTCTAACATAGCGATGTCAATGGTGTAATGAAGGTTGGTGGTTGAGGGCAGGAGACTGGTTGGCAGCTATTAATATAACGTTACATCCATTACTAACTCTAACGAACAAGTTTTCCAAAGTGAAATTAGAAGTGAAAGTATATCACAACACAGCAGATGACTAACCGGAAGTTCAGTAGTAAATTAGGCAGCCATTTGATCATTCAGGCTTCGCTCTATTGTATTGTTTATTCGTTACATAAACGCTGGCTTTGTTAGAGAAAGTTGATTCGAAGGATGAGCATTTCAATTTTGTCTTTGCAAATCCTCGCGCTTATTATCCGACATAAAGCTTTCTATAATTATATGGCATTGCGGAATATCTTGTCAATTAGGATTTATTATATCGGAGAGGCTATTAAACAGCCTCCTACTAATATCGATACATACTAATTAAAAGTTGTGGCAAACGTGCAGATGGTGTGTATTTAACAAAGGATTTTGTTTTGGTGAGCATATGTATAAGGATACGTAGGTTGACGCGCACACTTTTATTCATATGCACATAAACATATAAAGAAAACAATAAAATATACTCATAATGTATGTTATATATATATATATATATATATATATATTATATATATATATATATATATATACATATATATATAAATATATACATATATATGTATGTATATATCTTTATCTATCACTTTATATGTGTTTGTGTATATGTTATTTGTTTATCTATCCATGTCCATTATAATATGTACGAATTGCAATTGTATGATACTGTGTGTATGTGTGTCTATTTCTGATATGTATATATGCTTGTAACTTTAAGTTCATACATGAATTTCAGAATGCACCCAAGTTTCCTTGCGAATATGTACATAATTGGCCAGTATAATCATAATATGATTATGACATAAGTATGCAAATGTATGTACATACATATGATTACATACGTGTATATGTATATATATATATATATATACATATATATATATATACATATATATATATATGTATATATATATATGTATATATATATATGTATATATATTATATATATATATACATACATATATATATAAATATATATACATATATATATATATGTATATATATATATATATATATATATATATATATATATATATATATATATATATATATATATATATATATATATATCTTAGAGATATTATTCATTAGACTGCTGGAGAGCAACATTTAGAGAATGAGCGTCCGTGTTAGATAATAGCAGCGTAAATTAAGTTTATTGAAAACATTGTCACTCATTAGGAAATGTTTCCATAGCAAATTCTAAATACTGAAGTACACGCGTGCGCGCGCACACACACACGTACATATATACATATATAAACACAACCAGATGCACACACACACACACACACATACACACACACACACACATATATATATATATATACACATGTATATATATAAATATGTATATATATATATGTACATGCATATATATATATATGTATATATATGTTTATATAAATATATATGTGTGAGTGTGAGTGTGTGTGTGTGTGTGTGTGTGCGTGTGTGTGTGTGTGTATGCGTCTCCGACGGCGGGGTTTTGAGCTGTGTAGCGCTACCTTATAACAAGTGCTATTTCCAAGTCTGCTCTGTCTCGCAATAGTGGCATGAGTTAGAGTCCTACCTTTAGGTTAATTAACATATTTGCGATTTCCCACCTGTTACTGTAAAACCAAAACCCAACAGTCTCTGTAGAAGTGACCTACACCCTTCAAGAAGCCGTTGTGGAGAGCAGTGCGCAGTATTATGCAAGCAAGATACCTTGTATGTCCAGTACATCTGTCTGCATCACCTCTTTGTTTGAGATGGTCTTGCCACTGGAGCGAAATTTTCAGGAGGGACGGAGTAAGGTTGACAGTGCGTAACGCTTCTTCACTTTAAACGAAGTCTCCGTGCAATCACCAGTTCTCCTTAAGAATGACTAAATGGTCCTCGTCGATCTGATGGAGGAATATTCTATGTATGTAAGTATGTATGTATCTATGCATGCATCTATGTATGTATGTATGTATTTATGTATGTATGTATGTATGTATGTATGTATAGTGAAGGCGCATGTCTCAAAGTTTAGTGTGTCGAGCTTACGATCGTGAGGCTGTGAGTTCGATTCCCGAACCCGATTGTGTGTTGTGTTTTTGAGCAAGGTACTTTATTTCACGTTACTCCAGTTCAGTCAGCAATAGAGGTTTACCTCTTAGGTGCACCAACTATCATTTCTGACCGACACTGTCGAGTTATATATGCATGTATGTAAATATAAATGCAGGCACGTATATATGCATGTATGTTCTCATTCACTTTTAAATTTTAGAGTAAATTTTTACCGGACACCTACTTGGTAGCATGGTCGCGAAGATAAGTCTCTGATTCCAACCATCATCCTCTAAACCTCATGAAGGTCTTGCAGAATTTTATAGTCCCAGATATCGTAAAGTTTTGTAACGTGTAAATCAAGATCTCAAGTTCAGCCATACTGTGCTTCAGACGCTCTGATATATATCCTGTTGCTCCAATAAGAAATGGTATGGAACTGAAAGTGAATCGTGGATAATTAATTCGCAAACTCCTCATCATAGGTCCATAGACATAATCTTTCTCTTGTATTTTTCTCATCATATTCGTATTCCTATAGAACATATATTTTCTATATTGTCCCACGTAAGGATATCCATCCGATTGTGTTTAACTTTGTGGCTGTTTTGGTTATTAAGTTCTTTTCACCTTTCGCTCTCAATATGGTCAGCTTCATTTGTAGATATTTTTTGTGCATGTATGTATTAAGGTGTTATGAACCAAACTACACAAACGACAGTATAAGCGCGAAGGCTATAACGAGCATGGATATAATTCTGAGGGTAAAAATCGATTATCAGAAAAGGGATTTAATTTTCAAATTTAGAATTGATAATAAATAATATATGTCACTTCTATTACCAACTGTAATAAATAAGGAATAAGAAAATAAAATAAGCAGAAGGTAAACACTGAATGATTCTTGAATTTAATGTTAGATATGGGATATTTATTTGATACAGAGATTGAGTTATTTTCTATGAATTATTCAGTAATTATGAAATTAAAACGACTGACTTTTTATGAAAGTAATTCCGAGGATTTTAATTTAAATTTACAAAGATAATTTGAACTAAAACTATATACACTTGCACACGTATATAAGCATACTATTACATGCATAACTGTGTCTGTCAGAGAGAGAGAGAGAGAGAGAGAGAGAGAGAGAGAGAGAGAGAGAAAGAGAGAGAGAAAGAGAGAGAAAAGATGTATATATGTATGCATTGATGCATAAATATTTGCTTATATGCATGTATGTTCCAATGTATATATGTATCATGTTATAACCTGTCTTCCTTTTTGATATTTACTGGGCGGTTTCACAAGGGTCTGACGGAGCAGAGGACTATGTAGGACTACGGCGTCTGATTTACCTAACGCCAATCACGTTACAGAATGTATCAGGCACTTTTGTTATTTAACATGTATCTCAAATGTAACATTTATATTTCAGTTCTCAAAAACAAATACTCATTAATTACGTAAGTGCTGCTGTGTTCAAGTTTGATTACATGGGTTTAAGCTGAAAATTTACATTTAACACTAATTATTGCGTACCATACATAAGAGTTTTGCTTTTCATGAAAACAACTCAGCCTGTTACAACTTCGTTTCAGCTTGTAAGCTACAATGAGAGTTTCTCTAGGTGATCACATAAATTGCCAGAAATATGAGTTAAAATCTTCCTGAAATGATATCTGAATGTTTCAGAGAATATCACGTACCGTGCGTGTAAGAAGAATAAGAAAGGACGGGATCTTCTCGACTGGTTTACCATAGATCAATGGTCTATTTTATTAATGTTTGATAAATAGATAAACAAATGGGGAAGAATCAGTCATATGCTCCAAGTCCACTTTTGGTTAAACATTTCCAGGAAAGATGGAGACTCAGCATATAAATTAAAATAGCCATTATGCATCTTTAATGTGGTCGTAATGAATAGTGTAAGAACATTATAAGAGAAATCGATAATCATAAAATACTATAATTTGATACTTATTATTGCGGTAAATCATGTATGAATCTGCCGGTAGAGGCCACGGTTGTCTTGCTGATGAAGGTAATCTTCGTGTGTACATCTTGGATATATAAGTCCCTGAATATTTGGTGAAGGAAGATGGCATCTTCAACGTATAAAGAACGAAATTAAGAAGATGGCAACAGGTATTGCTTTCACTGAAATTCTGCAGAGAAGGTGACTTGATCAGTTTCAACAGAACTTGTTCTAGTGACCATCAAAAAAGGGAAAGGAATCGACTGGGTAAATGAGGCAGTGATTTGTGATTATTACCATTTCCTTTAAAACGTTTCGTGTCACGGCGATAGTATGAGAGTCAAAGAGAACTAGACTAGTTCCCAAAGAAACACTAGATTACTGTATCAGGTTTAAAGTGAATGATTAAGAATATGAAGAAAATATTGGAAATGAAGAACAGGTGGGATTTTGAAGCAAATTTAAAGTTTGAAACTTGAGTGGTCGGTATAAATGAATGTGCGTTACGTCTGTTAGGAGCCATATTGCCTTTGGTATCTGGAGGGTGAGTTTGAGAGAATAGAATACTGCAATTTGAAGACGAATAATTGATAGACTTGGATAGAAAGCTCTGAGATTTCTGTTCCGATACGCAGCATCCTGAATACAGATGTTACTGAAATCACCTTTCATAATCCTTTCGGGGTGGATAATGAGTAATAATCCAGGATGTTTGACTGAGAAATTTTATCGTGTATCGAATGCGAGGGCTTGTGGGCAATGTTCCAGCTCTATTCATTATAAGTTCAAAACTTGCTTCCTGAACAAAAAGAAGAACGATAATATTATTTTTGACGGTTTTCTTCTGGGGAAATAATATGTCTGATCATCAGCTAGAAAGTTACGTATACTTGCAAGATTTCAAGTCCATTACTGATAAAATAATCGCTTACATAGTCTCAAAGAGGAGCATTACCATAAAGATAGAATTGTGGCTGATCCTACTCACACAATTTTAAATGTGAATACCATTTAATTTGATTTAAACAAGAAGTAAATTAACTAAGCATTTTCAAAAATACATCATATAACCTACATTCCATTCGCTTGATAACTTGATATTTGCACGCTAGTATAATTCTCTTAATCATATATGTAAGCTGGTATAATTAATTATTTTAATTATAGAGGTTGCAACATCAATAGCGACAATATTTTTCTTTAATTAATAAGTACGTTCGTTCGAGGCATAAACTCCATAAATATTTTCAGAAGAATCCTGAGAAACTATGCTATTCTATTACAATTAATTTCCTCATCGCTAAGCGTTAAATAAAGATGAAAACAAGCCAGATTTAAACTTAATATTTCCAGATGTAATACTAACCATAATTATACGAAGTCAACTAACCGTACATTTAAATCCAATTCCACTCATAACAAAATGTTTAGTTGAAAATTATGCTTCAGAAAAAGCATACAGGAACTCAGCTGCCTTCAATTTTCTACGTCAACACCATTATCATAGCACAACTCCAAAAACAATGTTAGAAAAATATGCAGTCGCATTACCTTGCTATTTAGATATTTATCAGAAATCGACATATTTTATACTCGGAATAACGTATTTTCTCGAAAGTTTGTGAGTGGAAATAATGTTCCATGTAATTTATGTACAGCTGGCGAAATGGTATAACGAGAACAAGAGAGATATTTCTCAATGAAATTCAGAGAGGTTTAATTCTTGTTATCAAGGGATTTTCTTTTATTCTTTGATTTATGTCAGTCAGTATACTGCGGCCTTGCTCTGAGGATTTTATTAAATTTTTTTTTGTGTGAAATGAATCGAAACCGGTACTTATTCGTTTACAGCCTGATACTTATTCTATCGATCCTTTTTACCGAACCGCTACATATACACACACATACATACATTTATACTTACATACACACACACTTATAAATATATAAATATATATATAGATAAATATATATATTATATATATATATACATATATATATACATATATATATATATATATATATATATATATATATATATTATATATATATACATATATATATATATAGATATGTGTGTGCGTGTGTCTGTGTGTGTGTGTATGCGTATGTGTGTGTTTGATTGGATTTGGTAAGTGGAAAGTGAAAGAAGCCCGCCGTGCTGCATGAACTTTTGTCAGGGATCAGGTCGCGGTCTCAAAGAGGCGAAAATGTTTGGGAAATTAAATCTAAATGTTGAAGTGAATCTAACGATTTTCGTGAGTTTCTTAAATGGCTTATAAGCATCTTCCACGCTGCAGTTGTTTTCGTTCCAGCACACGATCTTAGATCAGGTCACTTGCTATGTATGTACATCTCTGTATTGCATATACATGTATATATATATATATATATATATATATATATATATATATATATATATATATATATATACATAAATATAATGCATATATAAATATATATATATACTATTAGACGTTGTGAGGGATATTATGCCGGTAATAGTAAACACACGCACTGGTTTGTTCTTTTATTGTTATTGTTAGTTAATGGGTTAGTTACTCCGTTAACAAATTTATTGATCAGCAGTTTTTTACTAGTTTTCCGAACTGATATGTTAAACACTTTGGTCAAGCAGTTGATCATTCAAATGTTCAGTATTCTTCGTGTTGTCATTTCTTTTTTTATATTTTGTTAAATATTTATTTCATTGCAAACCAAGCAGAAGTACGAACTGTATATATATATATATATATATTATATATATATATATATATATATATAATTGGATACACACATATATCTGATGAGGACACACACTTCTCACAACTTAGTTACGCCTGCACCTGTATAGACATTATTTACATTTAAAACCAGCTGTTTACACCAGTATCTAACATTACTACGACCATGACTATTATTACACCGCATATTAAACCAAATTTACTGCGAACTACTTACACAGAACATGAAAGAAAACTGTTATTACAAATCTCTAATAATCTGTATATTATTCCGTGACTTCTTATGTGAATCGCTTTGTATTTCTATGTTATATGATACCGACTACAATTGCCTTCAAATAACTTATGAAATCAAATGTGAGACCTATTATCTATGTGATGCATACATATAATGCATTTACATATAATAATTAGCCTTATTTATATGATGTCGTCTGTATAGTGGTCCAATGTTTCCGCGCCATTAGATTATTGGTCTACGTGATTTACGTAAGTCGTTTTATTTATCTTGCAAGGTTAGCTTCATTTAATATTTCAATATAAGACTAATATTGTGAGAATATTAAATTTCCTATTCAGACATTTAAAAGTATGCCTAAGAGATATAAAGGTGATATAAAAATTTATGTCATTAATAGTGGGATCGTTTCGAAATACGAAAGTAGAAAAAACAGCCACCAACTGAGGACGGGTTGTTCTTTGTGTTGCTTGTCTTGTTTTCCAATTGTGTCTTTCGTTGTTCGAAAAAATAGTTCATATCACATGAACTCGTACTTCGTATTTTTGTTGTACACGTTTCGTGACGTCGTTTGCCCACATATGCATATATATATATATATATATGTTTGTGTGTGTGTTTGTTTGTATGTATATGTATATGTATATATATATATATAATATATATACATATACAAATATATATATATTTATATATATATATATATATATATTATATATATATATATATATATATATATTTATATATATATATTATATATATATATATATATATATATATATAATATATATATTATATATATATATATATATATATATATACATACATAGGTGAAAAGTAAACAGAAACAAAGAAATATTTACAAATAAATTATTTGAGGTACAAATAAGAAGTATAAAAATGATTATTATGAGTCAATATTGATTGTTATACTTCTTAATTCCACCTCCAATCATTTATTTGTATGTATATATCTTGGATTTCACCACGTGTAGTCTTTTCCTTTAAAAACTGTTTCTATTACACACACACACACACAAATGTATATATGTATATATAAGTAAAAGTAAGGTCCAAAGATTAAAGCGTAGGAAAACAGCAAGCTTCGAGCAGTCCGTAGAAGCTATACATATGCGTGTGCGTATGTGTTGTGTGCGTGCGTGTGTGTATGTGTGTTTGTGTTTATGCACGCGCGTGTGTCTGCGTGGACCGTTGAACTCTGCACGTTTACTTCTTCGTTTGTTTCTTCCTCTTAATCCTTTCTGTGGAAGAGTGTGGACTCAAAATGTAAATGAGTTTTTCGTTCTTCCCGAGCATTAACTTAATACACCTGCTTGTTATTCCTACAACTGTCTTTGTTTTCTGTAAATTTGAAATATATATATATTAGATGAAAAAGACAAGACAGAACGAGTATCTCTAGTCATTTACAATAATTCAACTAGGCTAAGATGAATTTGAAGGCTTACAGCTGTTTTGGGGATATCCCAACTGATTAGCTATCATGTCCGCACACCTTGTCATCAGAGACAATGGATGTATGAAAGTTCGAGACTGGGAAATTCACAGTTTATAGGGAATAAAATAGAAGAATAAAGACTAGAAGTAGATAGAAATAAACAGACAGGAGAATAAAGTTCACAGAGCTTAGTACGTACTTCTGTGATAGTATAGGCCATTAGATATAACCCCAGGCATACTCATGCAGGGTTTTCATAGTATTCTGAATGATGCGTTCATATTGAAGTAATGGATTAAATCGTTAGTCTATTACATGGGATATCCCAGAAACAGCTGTAAGATAGATAGATAGATAGATAGATAGATAGATAGATAGATAGATAGATAGATAGATAGATAGATAGATAGGGAGATAGACAGACAGACAGACGGACAGACAGACAGACAGACATACAGATAGATAGATAGATAGATAGATAGATAGATAGATAGATAGATAGATAGATAGATAGATAGATAGATAGATAGATAGATAACTTTCTTTATTGGCCACACAGGGCTGGACACAGAGGGGTCAATGACAAATGTAGAGCTTTTCTGTTAGGAGGTGGAAAAGGAAAAATAAGAAAAAAGGAAACAAATGTAAAATTTCGATCAAAAGGGACCGGAAGTTAAAAAAAGTGATGAAAAGGGATCGTGTATCACAGAAAGAAAAAAAAAAATTTTTTCAAAGTTACAAACAAGATTAGGTTCATCCGTGGAAAGAAAAGCCTACGGCTGTGAATGGAAGCGGTTTGTGTATGTAGGCTTTTACAATATAGGTTGAAGTTCTGATTAGCTATTTTATCAAAGACATCTCTTGTTTGTATTCTCCTGTGCGCTCCGACTGTCTGAATCTCTGTTTATCAAACTTTCTGGGTTTTTATCTTTCGTTAGTAGTCGATTGCCGTGGCTGGTTGTCTGCCTGTGAACGTTATTTTCTCATCACCCCTTATTGATGATTTATTTTTGTCCAATAGCAGTCCAGCCACCTGACTGTTTGATTATTTTTAGATGCCATTTGTCCCAGCAACTTCCTTTACTCTGGCAATAACCCAATCTCCAATTGTCTGCAATAACATGTTCGAGATAATGGTACTCAAGCGATGTTTGTAAACGCGTGTATTGATGTATATTAGTATATTGTGAATAATATAGTGAATTTGCATAAAGTCATTATCTATATTAATATATATTATCTATATTAATATATTAATATACATAATGACATTATATAAATCAGAACGTGGATAATTACTTAATGACTTAATTGCTATGAAGCAGATGAATTATTTGGATTCCTTATATAGGTAACTTGGCTCATATTACTGTATACTTAGGTATCCGTACGTCTATTCATTTATGTATGTCTGTACGAATATATCTTTATATCAAAATGAACATTTAAGGAAAGATAATATTTCATCTCTTATACGTAATTCTGTTGTAAGTGTAGAGAAGTGTGCATGACTATCGCAGTAATATAGCATTATGGTAGACGGTAAACAGAAGTTGATCTTGCCATAAATACATCTTTTCATTAGGTTCTTCTTATCGATAAATTCTCCGACAGGGAAAGCTTTCTTTATTCTTCAAAGATTCGTTTTCTAATTAATGTAAGTACTAATAACTCTTGTTAAAGTAGGCACTAATTACATTAGAGAATATTAATGAATATTTTAGAAATATATATGTGCGTATTCTCATATATATATATATATATATATATATATATATATATATATAGAAAGAGAGAGATAGAGAGAGAGAGAGGGGGAGAGAGAGAGGGGGAGAGAGAGAGTATGTATGTAGAACATTATACGTAATATGCTAGATTAATTATGCACATATTCGGTATTGGATTGAGAATTTTATAGTCTCATCGGTATTCATTTGCGATTTTGAACGTGTATTAATTAAAAAATTGATTCTACAAAGTTTGTGCATACTTTGATAATGTTACATAATTAGTAAGAACATGAATGTATATGAATATTATTCGGCAATTAAAATTGAAAAAAATTCTATCTAATTCTATTTAAACATATTGACTGTGATTTTAGGGAACTTTAATACATGGTTATACCCATATTTCAAGACCTTGTATGAGTTAAAATTTTTAGATATTAATAAACTAAATTTTCATTTATGGAACTTTTTAACTTACTATAAGATATTTCAAACAGAATCTACTTGCTCAAACGCCTGTTAATTTACATCATTCACCGGTTAGTGATCCGTTTCTATAATTTCTCAATATTTGCCAAACCATTCTATTGAACATCTAACATCATAGTGAGTTTTTTTTAAAAAACAGTTGAACAAGGGTTTATTTTACTATTTGTGGTTCATTGTTGGTGTATTTCCCATTACTGAAACTTCAAATGACTATTCACGGAAGGGATACAAACACACGTGCGCACGCACAAACATACACACTGACATAACAACAGTCTCACACATAAACATACTTGCACAAATACATATACAGACACGTGTGTGTGCGCGTCAGTATGTATGTTCGTGCATAAATATGGATATAACTTTTATCTTTCTATTATTTCAGTTCTCCGACTTCAGCCAATTTGGCATCTAGAAGGTTTTAATCCAATAAATGGAGCTCATATTAGTTTAAAGCGTTGTACTTATTCTATCGGTTCCCTTTGACGAACTGCTAGTTTAGGACAACCTAAAGAAGTCCAAGATGGAGGGAACAGGCGAAAACACACGTACGTGCATATATATATAGTTAATCCAAACAAGAAAGCACAAAAAAACATAACAACGCCAGGACGTGGAACAAATATAGTATTATTGGACACTCAGGAAAGAAGGAAAGAAGGAGGGTTTAACGTTTCGAGCGGAGCTCTTCGTCGGAAACATAGGAGAAGGAAAGATCCAGAGAAAGGAAGACAGAGGAAAAGAAAAATCGCCAAAGGTACACACGCGGTCACATTTTGAAATATATATATATAAACACGTGATGACACACTTCGAAAGTTACCCTCCGAGGCACAAGTCCGAGCAGGGTTTCTAATGGCGAGCTGGCAGAAGCGTTAGCACGCCGGGCGAAATGCTTTGCGGTATTTCGTCTGCCGTTACGTTGTGAGTTCAAATTCCGCCGAGGTCGACTTTGCCTTTCATCCTTTCGGGGTCGATAAATTAAGCACCAGTTACGCACTGGGGTCGATGTAATCGACTTAATACCTATGTCTGTCCTTGTTTATCCCCTCTATGTTTAGCCCCTCGTGGGTAATAAAGAAATAGGTTTCTAATGGAAAACCAGCAGATGCCCATGCTTACCAGCTCCCTCCCCCACTCAACGCCACCGATGTTATCCAAAGGAAGTCCAAACGCCGATACTGCTTGGCACCAGTGAATTTGCAACTCATTTCTACAGCTGAGTGAACAAGAGCAACATGAAATAAAGTGTCTTGTTCAGGAACACAACATTCAGTCAGGGAATCGAACTTAAAAACCTCATTATTGTGAGTCTGATCTTTTAACCACTGAGTCAATGTGATCGTAGCTGTGCGGTAAGAAGCTTGCTTCCAAACCGCATTGTTCCAAGTTCAGTCCCACTGCGCGGAACCTTGCGAAAGTGTCTTCTACTATATCCTAGGGCCGACCAGAGTCCTCTATTTTGAGTTGGTGGAAGGACACTGAAAGACACCCGTCGTATATATGTCTATATGTGTGTATGTATGAGTGTATGTATGTATGTATTTATATATGTATGTATTATATACGTAAGTATGTATGTATGTAAATTTATATTTGTATGTCTTTGTGTTTGTGTTTGTCCCCCATCACCGCATGATAACCAATGTTGGTGCGTTTACCTCTCCATAACTAAGTGATTCGACGAAAGATACCCATATAATAAGTTCTAGTTTTGTTAAAATGTCCTGGTGTCGAATTATGCGATTTAAACCCTTCGTGGCGATGCTCCAACATGGCCGCAGTCAGATGACTGAAATAAGAAGCAGAAAGAAAAAGAAAAGAAGCTACATCACAGCAAGAAATTCCAAGGAATGCAGCACTAACCCTTTACTTCACCAAAAGCTAACGAGAAAAGAATGGCACCGGCCAATTATAATAGAAAGCATTGAGTATCATTTTGCTTCATTAAAACTGTGGTCATACGAAAACATATATGTTCTGTTTCGCCTGGAGACAATTCGGGAGACTATGTGAGTAGAAGTTATGGGAAGAGGAACTCAAAAAGCAACTTCGATTTTTCCTACTAATTCTTTTCCATTTCTCAGCTTTCTTTGATAAAATTCTTTCATTAGAGTAAGAACGTCTCAGCCGTTTAAATGCAGAGATAACTAGAAAACTCTGTGTAGGCCAGGAAGAAAAACAGATATACATAGCAGTAAAACGGAAAAAGAAGACATATATAGAGAATGATATATAGATGTTATTCAAATACAACTTCAATTTATATAAAAATAATTATATATTCAATATTTTTCTGCAATAAGCGTCTACCTCTACATACTTAATCACATACTTTTCTCGGTGGTTATCTCTGTAATGATCTATAGCGATAGATTCCTAGGCAGACATACACACATGTACAGAAACATGTGTCTATTCATGATCACGCTTCTTAAATACTTATGTATTTCTGTCTTTCTGCATGTCTGTCTGTCTGTTTGTCGCTCTCTCTCTCTCTCTCTCTCTTATTATGTCCCTCTGTATCATCAATATCGTAATCAACGTCTTTATAATCATTTGTCAAACTTCCAGGCTAGTATGGGTCGCTCAATTATACATGAATTGGCAAGCCATGGGACTGCATCAGGTTCCACTTTCTCTTTTGGCATGAGTTATCTAGCAGTTTCACCTTCCTAACACCTGCACATACACACACGTATACATGCATATTACACACACACACACACACACACTTATATCTATAAGAATTATATATATATATACGTATATATAGGCGTAGGAGTGGGTGTGTGGTAAGTAGCTTGCTTACGAACCACATGGTTCGTGGCATCTTGCTTACGAACCACATGCATGGCATTTTGGGCAAGTGTTCTCTACTATAGCCTCGGGCCGACCAAAGCCTTGTGAGTGGATTGGTAGACGGAAACTGAAAGAAGCCCGTCCTATATATGTATATATATATATATATATATAATATATATATATATATATATAATATATATATATATATATATAATATATATGTGTGTGTGTGTGTGAGTATATGTTTCTGTGTCTGTGTTTGTCCCCCCAACATCACTTGACAACAGATGCTGTTGTGTTTACCACCCCGTAACTTAGCGGTTCGGCAAAAGAGACTACTAGAATAAGTACTAGGCTTACAAAGAATAAGTCCCGGGGTCGATTTGTTCGACTAACGGCGGTGCTCCAGCATGGCCATTGTCAAATGACTGAAATAAGTAAGGGAGTATATATATCTATATATATATATATATAACGGGAAGCTTTATGAAAATAAACAAAAGACGAAGGCAGGTGGAAAACAAACGAACAATTGTATTAGTATGGCGCTCAGGAAATATAAATAAAACAAGTCTTTAACGTTTCGAGCCTACGCTCTTCAACAGAAAGATACACAGAGAGAGAAAAAAAATGCGTGCAGTAGCTAACGAATCAACATGGCGATCTGATTTCGGCCAGAGGTCAAAGATCAAACATGAGACGCGTGAGCGAAATAAGGGGAGATAATAGGGTTGATAAAATGGTTGAGGGACCAGCTAAAAGTGCGTGGGAGGGGTCTGGATGTGTGTATGTATAGGGTTGGTGTATGTATTAGTATGTATAAGGGTGTGTGTGTGTGTATGAGAGAGTATTAGTGCGTAGGATTGGTCTGGACGTGCGTATGTATGGGGTTGGTGTATGTATTAGTATGTATTAGTATGTATTAGTACGTATTGGTATGTATAGGTGTGTGTGTGTGAGAGAGTATAAGTGCGTATGCGGGGTCTGGACGTGTGTATCTTTAGGGTTGGTGTAAGTATTAGTATGTACTAGTATGTATTAGTACGTATTAGTATGTATTAGTTGGTGTGTGTATTAGTATGGCACATCATATGTGATGTGATGTGTAAAGTCATGTGGTGTAGTGAGGAGAAGAGGGGGGGGAAGAGGGGGAGAGAAGGGGAGGGGAAGAAGAGGGGGAGGAGAAGGGGAAGATGAGAGGATGGGGGAGAAGGAAGGGGAGAGAGGGAGCAGAGGGAAGGGGAAGAGGGAGGGAGAAAGAGGGAAGAAGGGAAGGGGAGTAGGGGTGAAAGGATGAAGGACTGAAGAAGTAGGGGTCGGGGGGAGAAAGGATAGGTGAGGAGGGGGGGGGGGTTAGATGAGGAGGAGGGGGGGAGAGTTGAGACCAAAAGGCGTATAAGATCGAAGAGAGAAGATTAATTCCTGTTCACGGCGCAAACGGGAATCCGGATGGCCTCTGTGTAAGGACAAACCGAACACAGATAGGTGTTGCAAGGAGTGACCGGTGGAGCGGAAATGGCGTGAGACCGGTGTGTCGTTCGCAAGGTGGATGTCACGAAGGTGTTCCGCGAACCGGTCAGCCAAGCGGCGTCCCGTTTGTCCGATGTACAAGGAATTGCAGAGAGAGCAAGAGATGCAATAGATAATATTGCTGGAGGTGCAGGTGAAGGAGTGGATGATGGGATAGGGTCGATGGTGGGTGCTAGTGAGGCGGGTGGTGTTGGAGAGGTAAGGGCAAGTGCGGCAACGTGGGCGGGAGCAGGGGAAACGAGCCGGGTTGGGAGGTAGGGTCAGGGAAGGAGCTATGGACCAAAAGGGCTCGAAGGTTGTGGGCTCGTTTGAAAGAGGGGAGGGGGTCGGTTAGGGAAGAGGTGTGAAGTGGACGGGTCGGACTGGAGATGACGGAAAGCTCGAAGAATGGTGCGTTGGAGACGTAGGGTCGTGGGGTGGTAAGTGAGGGGAAAAGGAGCGGGAGGGGACTACAGGGCGGGTTCGGGGAGAGAGAGAGCAGATACACGGTCCACGGACCGTGCTCTGGCAAGGGCGGTGTGGATAGTGGTGAGGGGGTATCCACGTAGGGTGAAGTGGTGAGCCATACGTTGAGACTGAGTCTCAAAGTCATGGTCGTCACTACAGAGCCTACGTAGACGGAGGAATTGGGAATAGGGGATGGAAAGCTTGGTGTGTTCTGGGTGGGAGGAAGAGAAGTTGAGGTATGAGTGTGAGTCTGTGTGTTTGTAGTGAATGGAGGTGGTGGTAAGAGTGGAGTGAAGAATGCTAACCGAAATGTCGAGGAAGGAGACGGAGGTGTTGGAGATAGTGGAAGTGAAGTGGAGGGCTGGATGGAAAGATTGGACGAAAGAGAGGAAGGAATCTAGATGTTCGCGGGAGAGTGAGGTGGCACCGATAATGTCGTCAATATAACGACCATATAGTTCAGGAGTGGGATCAGTGAAATTAGAGAATATTTGGGCCTCAACATAGCCAACGAACAGGTTCGCATAGTTGGGGCCCATTCGCGTTCCCATGGCCACTCCCGAGACCTGATGGTAGAACTCGCCCGCGAACGAGAAGCAGTTCAGAGTAAGGACAAGTTCGGCCAGACGAATGAGTGTGGAGGTGTCAGGTACAGGGTTAGAGCGGAGGTCAAGAAAGTGTCGAAGGGCCTGCAGTCCTTCGTGGTGAGGGATAACAGTATAGAGGCTTTGGATGTCCATAGTAAAAAGGATTTTGGAGGAGCCGGGAGGAAAGGAGAAAGAGTTGAAAAGCGGGAGAGCATGGTTGGTATCGTGGATGTGGGAGGGAAGAGATGCCACTAGGGGGGCAAGGACACGGTCGAGGTATTTAGAGATGAGCTCCGTGGGGCAGTTACAGGCGGAGACGATGGGGCGGCCAGGGTTGTTGGGTTTGTGGATTTTGGGGAGGAAGTAAATGGTGGGGGTACGTGGGGTTCGCACAATTAGGTTGGATGCGGTGCGGGGGAGACGGGAGGACGAGATGAGGTCTTGGACAGTAGAGGATACCGTCTGTTGGTAGCTACGTGTGGGGTTAGAGGGCAGAGGGGAATAGAAGGAGGTGTCATTGAGTTGGCGGAAAGCCTCGGCCCTATAGAGGTCCGCGCGCCACACCACTACAGCTCCACCCTTGTCAGCCGGTTTGATGATAATGTCAGCGCGCCGTTGGAGGGAACGAAGAGCCAAGAGCTCAGCCGGGGAGATGTTGAGGCGGCGTTGGCGCCTGGAGAAGTTGAACCGCTCCAATGCACGCTGACAAGCGCCCGCGAAAAGATCCACTGCTAGGATCTGGCCAGGGGCAGGCGTCCACGGAGATGGTCGGCGGCCCAGGCCAGTGAAGCAGTCGTCCTCTTCGTGGGTGTGGGTGGCGAGTCGTGGTAATGCGCACCCAACCGGACACGGCGCACAAAGCTGTGGACATCAACTCGCGTCTGGAATTCCTTACAGGATGGAGTGAGGGGGATGAAACGCAGACCCCTACCAAGGACGGAGCGTTCAGCCGCAGAGAGGGGAGATCGGGGGGAATGGTAACAACAGACGGAAGTGGAGAAGGGGTGGGTGGAATAGAAGTAGGAGGTGGGGTGGTAGGTCTCGTGGAGGTCTGAGGGAGAGGGATTGGGGAGGTGTGTGGGGGGTGGTTGGGCGGGGCAGTAGGGTTAGGTGTAGGTGGATGGAGCCTAACGGGAGGGGAGAAGGGGTTGTAGGGAGGGGCAGTGGGGTTAGGTGTGGGTGGATGGAGCCTATCGGGAGGGGAGAAGGGTGGTGGAGGAGTTGGGGTAGTGGCGTCGGGTAGGGTGGAATGGAAGAGTGATTGGAGTTTACGAAGTTTGGTATCAGAAAGAAATTGATGGAAGAGTTGATTCAAATGGATAATGAAGCGTAGCGTGTTTGGAGCATAGAGAGGCGGCAGAGAGGAGAAGAAGGTGGAGAAAGCAGGAGGAAGATATATATATCTATATATATATATCAGTAATAATTCTCTAAATGAGATATATACAGTGACTGCTCCATAACATAAGGGACTAAAGCCATCTGAATATGGCTAGGGACAGGGCAGGGTGGTGGGGGTGTTACTGTTCGCCTGGGGCTAAATGCAACAGTAACACCCCCACCACCCTGCCCTGTCCCTAGCCATATTCAGATGGCTTTAGTCCCTTATGTTATATATATATATATATATATATATATATATATAAAGTGCCTAGCCAAAAGCTGCTGCACAAGCTGCGCTGAATTGGCAGGTGCGTTGCCATAGTCGAATTTCCATTCACCGGATGCTTGCAATTGTGGCCTTTTCTGACGAATAGCATCCTGCAAACGCCACAAAACGTCACAGTAGTACTCCTTACTTACCGCTTGGCCAGGTAGAACATACTCGTGATGAACAATCCTCTAGTAGTCGAAGAAATCGGTCAACAGTGTCTTTAGAGTACTTCAACTTTCTTGCTTTCTTCTGAGCCTTTGTTTCGGGGTTATGACAGTTTTCAAAAAGTTTTCTTCATTTCAACATAATCAAGGAAATTTTGTGCAACTAAAACCCGAATGTGCTTTTGGTCAGCTGAAATCAGTTTTGGCACAAACTTGGCAGACACGCGTTTCATATCCAAATCTTCAATGATAATGTACAAAACTGAAACGTAACTAACGTACACGTCCTCAGACAACTCAGGATGGTGATTCGACGGTTTCCCCTCACAGCTGCCCGCATATCTGCGATGTTCTTCTCAGTTTTGTTGGTTGCAGGACTTCCAGAACGTTCGTCACTATCGACATTTTTCGGCCAACTTTAGAAATGTCGGAACCATTCATACAGTTGTGTTCGGCTCATGCACTCCTCCTTATACACCTTCTGCAACTTTGCGTAGGCCTCTGAGCAGGCATCCTCCATCTTTTGGTAGAATTTCGTGCAAATTCTCTGCACCAACTTTTTCTGTCAGGTTCAATGCGACGACCACACACTACACCCCTTCCTCCAAGCACGGTAAACTAGATGACCCGCTAAACACCTCCCTTCAGAGATGATTTGAGCTAGAACGTTAAAACTTATTTCACATGTACAGAAGAGTTCAAGGTCAAGCGGATTCACGCTGCGTGTTTTAGCTTTGTTACTATGGCAACAGCCCGAATACTTATTGATCATATCACCTATATTGTTGTTATATTTTTTTCCGAATCTCCATGTACATATGTACTAACAATAGGTCAGCAGAAACTTTTTTTATTGATGTAATTCAGTCTAGTATGAGAGACTGAAATCATTATGATGTCTGCAACATTTCATCCGTTCATGTCCACCGCTGAGGAAACAATTTTGCGAATATAGTTATTTTTGTCTCTATTAACGAAAGAATTTGTCTGGAAAGTATTACGTAAGTATTGTTAATTATTAATTATATAATACTCATAATTTTTTGTTTATGTTTCAAACGCTCCTCACTAATGACATTATGTGCCTCTAGGATATGTTGCGGACGGAATTAATTTTACAGACTCTGAGTTTTCCCAATAATGATTTTATCGTATTTTCTCTTTTGCAGTATGATGGCTTGCAGTTTTCTTGTTTCTTAACCAGTTTTAACTCAACGTATATGCATGCGATACGTTACGGTTACACCTATGTTTTGCGAAGTGATGCATCTCTTTATATAGTTGTTTATTTGTAGCCTGTATCCCATTTTCCCTGCCGCTTGCATAACAGTTACCAACCTTGGTTTTGTTTCAGTTGAATACTTAAAGTACCTATAGTCTCTTGAACTTTTTCAAGACTTGCCATGTTTCATACAACACTTAGCTGAAAAGCGGGATTCAACAAAATGGTGTGCTTCTTGAATTTGATGATACGTTGATTCCATGGATCTGTGTATCAGTTGTACATATTCTATTTCATTTTAATCCTTCATAAATAATGGCTCTTGGTGTTAACTCGTTTTGCCGGAAGATTTTCTTGTTTATATTCCTGATGAAACACTTTTTCATTATTCAAAGTTATAAAGATAAATTGCATAATAACAAGCAGCGCCAACGCGTCGGAAATAGTTTTGGGACAAAATACAACATAATTACGGAACAAATAATCTTGCTAGACAGAAAGATAAGATGGTTCTCCGTTACCGATATTAGAATAAATTCAATTTCAGACTGACATAAATGCAAACAATATAAATATCTTACGGCATAATCGTAGTAGCGATGATAGTGAAAGCACGGTAATGCTGACCTCAGCAGAATAATAATGATTTAAAAACAGGAAAAAAACAATGATAAATCACGATAATATATACATTGTATACAATAAGAGACAAAAATATTCTGTAACAGAATCATGAAAGTTGACAACATCAGACTAATTACTTAGGACATTTATAATACAGACTTAAATAGAATAACAACTCATTGCATCTGTATAATAAGGAAATCGACCGAAACAACAGACAAATTGACTGTGAGATGTGACGACTCGACAGAAATCAAAACGATTGTTTTGTTTTTTTTCTTCCGTCATTAGTGAAGACTAATAAACATATTAATGTAATTACTCGCTTGATCCAGGAGAAGATTACTCTTTACTACTGAAATTAATTGTTTATGGAGAATCCATATTCGACCTATGTATGACGTTCGCTATTGTTATTAGCAAGAAACATTTCTCCAGAGCACAGAGATTATATAACAGTCTCTGCTTCCGAATGTCGGAAACGCGTTTCCCCTAAAGTTGCTTTTATTTCGATATCGTTGGTTTCGCCACGCTTCCATTCATGGAAATATTTGGCTCCAAATCAACAGCCATCAAGTAAGGCTACAATAAACTAAAAGTACAAGTCACCAAACAAAGCGTTTCGGGCAATACTCTATATAGTCATTATATGCGTACGCATAGCTGTGTGGTAAGAAGCTTAATTCCCAACTACATGATTCCGGGTTCAGTCCCACTGCCTGTTGGCGAGCATCTTCTAATATAGCCTTGGGGCGACCAAAGATTTGTCGTTGCATTTGGTAGATAGAAACTGAAAGAAGCCCATCGAATATATGTATATATGTATGTATGTATGTACGTATATTATATCATAGTAAACTCCAAACATGCATTGTGTAGAACTAACAGCATAGGTATTCTTTCCGGCCCTGTGTTCTACATCACCTAATCTTAAGGGAGTAGAATGCGATCCGAGATATATTTAGCTGATTCTTACACATTATCTACCAACGGCGTAAATGTTTCTCTCTTTGCTTTCGTTATATCTAGTGCTGATTTATATATTGAAAAATATAATCAGCTGAATTTACTATATGTTGGAATCCTACACATAAGATTACATTTTATACACAATTCATATTTCAATAAGTATTTAAATTAAATTACTCTTTTAAAATTTTTTCCAGCAAGTCCATGATCACCGTCATCATGGCTAATCCATTCTAGAATATCCTTAAGTTTGTTCCACTCATGAAAATTCGTCCTAGTTATTTTACTATTATTTCAGATGACTTACATATATATATATATATATATAATATATATATATATATATATATATATGTGTGTGTAGTCTGTGTGTGCGTCTGTGTGTATAAATATATATATATAATATATATATATATATATATATACGTTTATATATTTGTTGTGCAAGATTTTTTTATGTGAAGTCGTGTGTTGAAACAGATATTGTTATATTTCGGAATGGTCATTTTGCCAGTTTAGCCAATAAAAACACATGCACTATATATTTGGTGTTACTTTGCTTCAGTGTTATTTATTTTTTACATTAATCTTAATCTTATTTCGGCCAGAGTTCTTTCGTCACACTCCTGTGACCGCATCAGTGGTCCTTTCTTTACTTCTTTCTTATTTGTGTCTCTCCTTTCTAAACGTCAGCCATTTTGTATTTCTATTGTATGTCTTCATTTGCAAATGCTTATATCTCTATGTGCGTTTATGTTTATTTAGTGTGCGTGTGGGGGGAAGCCTGTAATATTTGTATATTCTGTTTATATACGTTCATATAATTTGTTTTTGTTGTTGTTTTTGTTTATTCTTATTTTGTTCATGTGTTTACATCCACTTATCATTATCATTACATATGCTTTTATGTATGTATGTATAACAACAATACTAGTAATAATAATAATAAATCAAAAAAATATATATATATAGTTATTTATTTCTATTTGTTTATTTATATGTGTATTTATTATGTTTTCGGGATCCTCTACCGTCATATGTTGTGGTGTGTGCTATTGTTCCATTCTAGTTTTCCATTCAGGCTAGGTTTATTTTCTATTATGTGTGTAGCTTCTGTAATTTGTCTGATTGTTGCATCTGTTCTATGTGTGGACAATGTTTTAATTTCTATGTTGTTGATTGATCCCCCGTGTTCCTGTTCGGCGTGTTGGTACAGAATGGATGAGCTTTTACCTTCCTTGAGTTGTCTCCAATGTCATTTACCCGCTCTCCTATGCTTCTTGCCGTTTCCCCTACGTATGACATTGTCTTGTTACTGCATCGTCCTTCTATACATCTTATTGTATAAGATACCAGGTTATGATACCAGGTTAACCGGTATTCCTTCTTGCAAATTTGCAGATGTAAGCCGCAATCCTTATTCACTTAGTTTCTTTCCAAACATGCCAGTGAAAATCTACTGTTAATTTATGTGGCTTCGGAATATTTTTGACTCTTATTGTTTGCAAAGCTGATGCTTCATAGCGCCCTTGTTATACATAATACTTATATATCTATTAATTTTGCCTATACGGCTTAAAGCTTGCGGCCACTAACATTGTTATCTCTTATGTTCTTTATATATATATATGACAGACTGTGAGCTAGACAGAAATGTATATGTCTTTTAAAGCATACTACGGGTGTTACGCATATTTTCATTTTAGTAGGGTTACACGAATATAAGACCAAATTTGGTAGACATGTACATGCGTATGAAAGCTCACATATTCAAATATAAGTTTGTCTGTCTGAGTACTTGCGTCTTTCTGACTCTATGCATTTCTGATAAATTATAAAAATTGCCTGACAATCGAAATTGCAACCACTAATTCACCGTTTGTCTCTTATCTTTATCTCGAAAAGAAACGAAATAAAAACAAAATAACGAAAAACAAAAACTCAATCTATGTTAGCTATGTATTTTGTCGAGGTTAAAGTTACATTCGTGATAAAGTGTAAAAATAAAAATATATTTTCCTTTCAAGTTTTACATTGTTTAACTCACTTTTTATACTTCTTTTTACGTGTATTCATTTGATATGTATGTACTTTTGTATGCAAGTATGTATGTATGTATGTATGTTTATATGGATGTTATGTATGCATGAATCAGTCTATCTATTTATCTATCTAATTTTCTGCGTATATATATATAAATATACATATACATATACATATACATATATAAACACACACACATGCTTATGCTTCTGTGTCTCTGTGTGTATGTGTCCTCGCGTGTGTGTAAATATGTGTATGGATGTATGTATATATATATATATACATACACACAAGATGCATTGTTATATTTTATTTGTTCTCCGCAGAAATATATTAACCCAGGTAAGTGGAGTGAATTGCAGATAATAATAATAATATAATAATAATAATAATAATAATAATAATAATAATAATAATAATAATAATAATAATAATAATTACAACAACAATAACAATAATAATTTATCAACAACAACACAATCAACAAGAGGAGTAGCAACAAAAGCATTAGTAATAAAGAAAAAATATATCTTACAAAGTTGAAATGCCTTTTGTAATTAAATCTAAATACCAATAGTCTATACTATTTATACATACTGGAATAATAACAGCAGTGATAGAAAATCATGGAGGGGAAAAAACTCACACAAAGAAATATAAAGAATGGTAAGAAAGGAAATGATAGATGAGAGAGAAAAGTGAAATAAAATGGAATATATTGAGAAACAGAAGGAGGAGAAAATGGAGTGTGGGTTAGGGTAGGGAATGTGTAGGAGAGCAAAAGAAGAAATAGAAGAAGAAGAAGAAGAAGAAGAAGAAAAAAAAAAAAAGAAAAGAAGAGGAACAAGAAGAAGATGATGATTATGATGACGATGACGATGACGACGATGACAGCAACGATGACGATGATGATGATGATGATGATGACGACGACGTTTATAGCGAGGATGAAGATGGCAGATGAATAAATACTATATAATAATGAAAATAATCGCAGCCAATCGAAAACATACAGCAGGAAAACGTTGTAAAAGCAGGAGAAGAAGGTAGAGAGAGAGAGAGAGAGAGAAAAAGGGAGAGACAGAGAGAGAAAGGGAGAGACAGAGAGAGACAGAGAGAGAGAGAGAGATGGTGTACGAAGAAAGAAAAGCAAGCCAAAGAGCCAGGATATGTTGATCAACAAAAAAGAAGAGTAAGCATCTGTCTTAACAAATTTTATTTTGCTTTATCAATCAAATCTTATTCTTTTCTGTAGACATCGTCTTGTTTGAATGGATTTCATATGTATGTGTGCATCCACATATAAATTGCTGCATAAACCTGCATGCATATATATGTGTCTGCGTGTGTGTGTGTGTGCGTACGTGTGCGCATGAGTATACATTCATATACATACATATTTATAAATACATATATAGTTATATATACATACATATGTATAAATATATATATATATATAGATGTATATATATACACACACGCACACAGACACACACACACACACATATATATATATAATATATATATATATATATATATATTTATATATATTTAAAAAAGATGTGGAACACGAGTTGTGATATATAAAAAAGGAAATGAAGAAAATGCTGGCAAAATGATTTAAGTAAGGGAGAGTGTATTTAATTAGGTGAAAGTTCTTTTTACCGGTTGCGCATTTGTTATGCTTATCAAAAGATATTTTTTTAAGAGAGATAGAGTTCCTTTCTGATAGATTTTTTTTACTTAAATCATTTTGTCAGCATTTTCTTCATTTCCTTTTTTTATATTTATATATATATATATATAATATATATATATATATATATATATATACATACACACATATAAATTGGGGACATAATCATTAAAATTATTATATCAGTGGCTAGTGAATAGCAAATGACCATATGTATAAAATTAAGTTTTAGTATATAATTATAAAAATATAATATGATTAAGGGCACTGAAAGTGCATGTCAAATACCTACAATCCAATCTGTATATGTTCTCCATTTATAACCCCTTATCGAATGGTACGCAATGGGGGAAATGATTTTGAAAATTCCAGATAATCCTATATCTCAAGATTTCATGCCCTGTAATAAATATTACTTTGCAATCCTCAGTAGCAATACACCGAGAAAAAAATATATGCCAGAAAATTATATAAATATTGATAAATCTATTGATGAATCTAATAGGTACCAATATATACATGCATTTGATCTCTACTTCTGGCATTCCATCGTCCTTAATCATAATTATATTTATATAATTATAAACTTAAACATTTATTTTTCCGATATGGTCATTTTTATACGCTAGCCACTTATATAATCATTTTAATGAATATATATTCAATTTATAAATATAGATAATTTTTTAGTTCTCTTGTCATTATATTATGCTGCGGTACTATATTTACCCCGTATGATTTCTGACATAAGCTAATGGTCGAGTTGGGCTTGTAAATGGAACGCATAAGCAGGAAAAGCATGTCTCTATTGGTATCTGTACGAAAAGTTTCATCAGTATATATATGAATTTTTGTCTTATGTATTTGTTGTTAACAACAAAGAAGATGACAAGTATCCGTCAAATGTCAATAATGTAAATAATGTACATAATTCCTTATCTCTTAAATATAGAACTGTCTGCTTCTTCTATTTTACTTTACACTCATTGATTACAAGTGACTTGATACGTGAAATGGTGTAAGATATCCGGCAGTAAACCGCTCTTCCTGGTTGATCTTGTTAGTGCGTATATGTTTCTTGCGCCTTGTGATGATATCACACAATTTCTGCAAATGAATATCATTCTTTTCTATTATCCTGCAAAAGGAAGACTCCAAGGGAAGAAAATCTGCCTCAGTGAAGTATGTCCAATCCATGCAAGTATGAAAAACTAGCTGCTGAATAGGTGACACACACACACATGCATTCACACACACACACATACATTCACACACACATATGTGCTTTTTTGTTTGGGAGAATATGCATTTGTTGTGTGTGTGTAGATAGATATATGTGTGTATAAATTAAATGTATATAGACAAAGGAGAAAATGAAAGAGAAAGACAGATAAAACGATAAGCAAGGAGATATACAGAGAGGGAGAGAGAAATATTTCATATAACTGCTCCGTGATAAACTTTGATTACCATCTTCAGATAATTTTTCATTTTTGTAAATATTAACTTGAAAATGTTTTTTCTTTTTCTTCTGTATTTCATTTTGCTGTACTTTATTACGCCATTTTTGTTGAAATGATCTACATTTAATGCCTTTTATTTTCGTGTAAGATAATTTTGAAAATTTCAGTTTGCCAATATTTTATCTTTATAACATGTAGTACATGCTTCCGATATGTGCTCGCACATATCCTTTTGATTCAAGAAAACTGTTTTAATATTTCTGAATATGGAATAACATTCGAGTCATAATTAACGAGTTACAGATAAAAGTTACACTGGTTATTAATCTCAATCTGTGATAAAAGACAAAAAGAAAAACGAAAGAGGAATCGAAATTGCTCTCTCTACAATATTAAACAGGGAATGTCGCTTTTAACTCGAGCCAACAGCAATAATGCTTTCAGCCGAGATGTACCATATATTTCTTTGGAAGTTAATGCCCGATTTCTAACTGTTCTATGTATGTAAATATATTTAGAAACCATTTCTGATGCAATGGCATTTTATAAAACGCTACCTTGATTGATATGCAATCTTTATATGCGTCTAGAGTGTTT
The DNA here is from genome assembly GCF_006345805.1 of Octopus sinensis. Lineage (NCBI taxonomy): Eukaryota > Metazoa > Mollusca > Cephalopoda > Octopoda > Octopodidae > Octopus > Octopus sinensis. Next base: position 56,589,479 of record NC_043003.1, on the reverse strand, counting down.
TCATTCAGATTTATCTTTCTCTCTCTCACTCTTCATATATTTATATGTATATATACACATATCTACAGAGATATACATATACATACAAACATATATATTGCATTCACGAACACCAGATCGTGGTTTCAGTCACTAGACCGGGTGATGAAATGCTCTTGGGCAATCATTGCTCTGATGTTGATAAAAAATAATATACCGATGATTAAGTAATATGAAAAATAATGAACAAAACGTATATATTTGGTAGAATAAAGACATGTCTTTCCTGGCTATATTTAATATTATTATTAGTAGTAAATTCAGTTCAATATAGGTATAGCCACTCATCAGGTCTGAAATAAATACAATAATAAAATAATTAATTGATAAATATACGTAAATAATCTTTTAAAATATAAATATATTCTTAAGATATATATATATATCTATATATATATATATATATATATATATATATATAATTTAATTATATAAAAGCTTAGTAAAATAATTACTTTGCCGCATACTGAACTCATAGAAATAGCAGCTAAAAAAACTTTTTTAAAACTATTTCTAATAATAAAGAAAACCTCTCTCATATAGTGTTGCTCAATTACTCACGAAAGTATATTAGAGACATTAAAAAATCAAATGCAAAGGTATTTGAGAACGTACGTCAAGATTAGTCAAACTCGACACTATCATAGCTCAGAACTCCTGGTTTGGATTTGAAAAAACTGAAAGTGGAATACCCTTTCGGCTTCTTATCGCTTCTGAAGATCTGCTCGAAACTAACAGTCCAGCAAATCAAAAATGCAAGCGAAGAATTCTGCTCTCCCCTTTCCACCAGCGTGGGTTAAAATCAGTAAACACTATGCTTTTTCGGTAAAATCCGAGGCATTACATAGAGAGAGATGAATTATAATTCAACAATGAGGGTAAAATAATTAATTAATCAATTCACCAAGTATTCAGTATGCAAAGGGACCATTTAAGGCGAATTCAATTATTACATTATATAAAAGGGCTTAGTAAAATAAATTACTTTGCCGCATACTGAACTCATTAGAAATAGCAGCTAAAAAAACTTTTTTAAAACTATTTCTAATACTTAAAGAAAACCTCTCTCATATAGTGTTTGCTCAATTCAACTCACGAAAGTATGGGGGTAGAGACATTAAAAAACAAATGCAAAGGTTATTTGAGAACGTACGTTTCAAGATTAGTCAAACTCGACACTTCTATCATCAGCTCAGAACTCCCTGGTTTGGATTTTGAAACACTGAAAGTGGGAGCATACCCTTTCGGCTTCTTATCGCTTCTGAAGATCTGCTCGAAACTAACAGTGCCAGCAAACTAAAAAATGCAAGCGAAGAATTTCTGCTCTCCCCTTTCCACCAGCGTGGGTTAAAATCAGTAAACACTACGCTTTTTTCGGTAAAATCCGAGGCATTACATAGAGAGAGATGAATTATAATTTCAACAATTGAGGGTAAAATTAATTAATTAATCAATTTCACCAAGTATTCAGTATGCAAAGGGACCATTTAAGTATTAAGTATTCTTTAAGTATTAGAAATAGTTTTAAAAAAGTTTTTTTAGCTGCTATTTCTAATGAGTTCAGTATGCGGCAAAGTAATTTATTTTACTAAGCCCTTTTATATAATGTAATAATTTGAATTCGCCTTAAATGGTCCCTTTGCATACTGAATACTTGGTGAAATTGATTAATTAATTTTACCCTCAATTGTTGAAATTATTATATATATATATATATATATTGTTGTTGTTGTTGTTGTTGTTGTTATTATTATATTATATCATATCATATTATATTATATTATATTACATATATATATATATATATATATGCATATATGTATGTATACGTATATATATAAAAGCTATTATATTATATCTATTCTTCCCGACCCCCTGTGTCATGTTTATTTCATTAGACTGGGATGTCTCTGGAGCAAGGTACCAATATTAAGGTCTTAGTCCATCAACTCAGCACTAGCACATGCTTGAAGTCCCATACTACCAAAGCTCAACAGCAACAATCACACAAAATAAAAGCATACATACACACACTCTCCTACACATTCTAACAAACACACATAATTATATATGTGGAGAATACCGCCGTTCTACAAAATATCCTATTTTGTGAAGTCTACTGGGTTGTAATACATTGTTTCCTGTCAGCTTTTTTAGTTGTTCTTAAAGTTCATTTGGAACAGTGGAGTCCCCTAATTACCTGTTCTCGACGTTCTCTTCTGTTCAGGAGTGGGAATAGTTCGTGTCTCTTGTGCTGATCTTTTCTATAGTGACTGCCTTACATTTATATAGATTTCCCAGCCTAATCTAGACGCTTAAAGCCTTAAAGGGCTACGTCAATGGAAATCAGATTATGGCGAACGTATATTCTGTGTCAATTGTTGTCTTGCTTCGTGCTATGAATTGATGCCATACTCAGATTACTATTTCTTTGGAGGATTCTATAAAGAAAGAAAGTGATTTATTCTAATGTTTTCCAGTATAGCTATGTTTGATAGTGTGCGCTGAAGCGTGGTACAACTGCCCATGGTTTTAAATGAGCCTACGATAGAGGGTAGTAAGCGTCCTCCCAACATAGTTGTTCGAGTTGTGAAGTGTGTAACTTATATTTTTGCCGTCAATTTTACATGTTATATAAGTCATTCTATTTTTGCACTCGGGTAAATATTCCAGCTGTGTGTTGTAAATAAAAAGGTTATATTTATGAACTATATAGCTAGTGTCGGGTATGGTGCGTACCGATGCACTTTTTCGTTTATCACAATAAACATTATACAAAATAGCGTGTAAGTCTGAGTGTGATAGATATACAAGGTAGAAGGATGAAAGAATACTTGCATGTATACAAGTATATAAATAAAAGTATGTATTCATAAGGTGTATAGATATATGACGTGTGCAATGGGGGGGGGAGATCTGATATATGTGATATGGAGAATGTTAAAGAAAGAGAATGACAGAAAATAATGATATTCTAGACCATGTAAAACATTTTCTTTTTTGTATAAAGCGATGATTGCTTAGCTATTAGTTCAGATAGTTTGCGGCCTGTGTGTAATTTGGAGCATAAAATTAGCACAAGAATTCTTTGTTGGGCTGTAAGTTGTTGACGAAATTTTCCTTAGGACAAGCATAATCAAATGAAATTATCACGTGCTTTGTTTCGTATTACATTGATTTATTGATATTGATCTGACGGTATTTATTTAGCATATTCAGACGGAAGGAACTGTCTCAAATCTTACTTAAGTATAGAGCATTGCACAAAAATACTGAATTGTTCCTATAGTAGAGAATTCGGTTAAATGGTTCTGATAGTAGCAAGACGAATCTCTAACAGGGTCAGAGCTGAGATTTGATGTTAAACCTAGTTAACTCTATTTTTTCTCGAGCCCTAGGAATAACAAGGCCGGTTACCTAGTTTCCATAGCTTGTAATTGATGGAGATCATAAAATTCTTCTTGAACGCGACGCAGTATGTAACACGAACCAGCAATTTTGAGGGAAGAGGCAAGTCGATTACATCTACATCGGTATGTAACTGCTATTTTAGTTTATAAAACCAGTTTTTGTTTATAAAGAAGATGCAAAGCAGAGTTGATCACGGCATGATGTAAGCTCAGAACGTAAAGAGCCTAGATGAAATTCCTCTAAGCATTTTGAGCGTCATGTCAGCGATTCTCCCTGTTTTCCTATTACGCATGCGAAAATTATTGAAACAATGTCTCATGTGAGTAGTATTCGCTTGTTCGCTTAGACAGTGAAATGTATTAGCCAAATTTTCCTTGTTTATCATCTGCCATCTTTAAAATATCTAAAACCAGATTGCACAATGAATTCTTGTCTATACCAAAACCAATGCATTAGGTCTTCAATTCCAGATTGAGTTGTAGGCTATGATCATGAAATACAGTGTGTCGTGAGCATGTTAGAGAAGACAGACACAATTTTTTGCCCTGTCAACGATTTCTTCAAAAAGGAATAGCGACGAAGAGAGGTGTGAAAGGGAATTGAAATAAGAAAGGAAGATAGTGAAAGAGAGAGAGAGAGAGAGAGAGAGAGAAGGAAAGAGAGAGAGAGAGAGAGAGAGAGAGAGAGAGAGAGAAGGAAAGAGAGAGCAAGTGAAGAATTGACCCACACCTCATTCAGTCTTAATTTTGTAAAGTGTTTATTGAACTCGAAAAGATGTAAGATAAAGTAGTCCATGTATGGTCTTGAACTTACGCCACAGACAGCCGCAATGTATAAAGCAAGGTATTCAAGCCACGGCAATAATGGCCCTACTACCTCGCAGACTAATAGAAAAAAAGAAGATTGGTCTAGACTGGAACGCCTTTATTTATAGATTTGTTCGATCATGTATAAAATGGGGCTAAATAGCAACAAGAACAACAGCCTCAACAACAACAACAGCGAAACCAATAATAAATACGACGGGAACACACACATAAATATACATAGCTTGTTTTTATCTATATATTCGCTTTGTGAACGGAAAACAAAGTAATATAACAAAAAGACGGAAGAAAATGTTGGAAGGTGAACAGCTACGAAGATTTACAGATACTGTCAATTGTCTATTATATATATATATGTATGTATGTATTACGGATGTATGTATTACGTATGTATGTATGTATGTATGTATGTATGTATGTATGTATGTATGAAGAATAAGCAGAAAATAATAAAACATATCTTAATGTGGATATCAATCTAGATTATCGACCTATGTTTGATGTCACTTCAGTTTTTATTGCCTTAGATTTATTTTATTTGGTATGGTTTCACTTGTACTTTCTTTTGCGATCGATGTTGTTGTTACCGCTTGCTTCATTATTATTATTATTATTATTATTATTATTATTATTATTAGTATTAGTATTATTATTATTATTTCTATATTCATCATTATTGGTGATGTGGGTGCACTTATGTTATTGTTGTTGTTGTCGTTGCTTTCTTGCTTAACCTTATGGGACTTTTTTTAAATATATCTTTTTAAAAAGCCACGATGTAATTTCTTGTTCCTTTTGTTGTTGTTGTTGTGGCAATATTTTTGCTTTATTTACGTTCGTCTCAGGTTATCGAGCTACAAATACTATTACATTAGATATATTGAGCTGATATACATACATATATATATATATATGGGGGGGGGTCGTGTGGTGTGTGTGATGTCGTGTAGTGTGTCACTGTGTTTCACTCTTTGTGAGTATGTTCATGTGTGTGTGTGTATATGTGTATGTATGTTGTATTTTAGAGAGACAAGGCAGATAAGACAGATTCAGAAACATACATATAAGCATATACATATAGAGGTAAGTATAGATCTATATATATATATATATATATATATATATATATATATATATATACATACATATCTATGTGTGCATATATACACACACGCATACACACACATATTTATATATGTATATATATATATATATGTGTGTAATGTATATGTATATATGTGTATGTATGTATGAAAGAAGGAATGCATAATGATGTAGATAGTGAAACGTTGAATGGCGAGAAGAGATTCACTAGGAGACTGTGATGAGATTCATTGTATGCTGTGATCTGCTGTTAACACACAATATCTGATAATGTTATAGTGTTGCTGTTGTTGCGGAATTCTGATAATGAGATTATATAGTTGTTGAACAGTGATGACGGTAGCATTGGTGATTGTATTCCTCCTCTCTTTCCGGTTATTTTATTGGTGATACTAATATCGTTACGACATTAAAAATACATTATCTCTTGAAAAGTTACACAGACCTTTTTTTTTATCGACTACTATGACCGGTTGCTGTGAAACTTGGGGCGAAACGTAGCTGGAGACCTTTATACACAGATCAACTGTTGGAAGAACAATGTTATTTATACACTTACATTAGTTTATATACAGTTTGTATGCGTATATTTGTGAGAATTTATGACATGCATAACGATAGATAGATAGATAGACCGACAGATAGATGGGGAGGTAAGGAGGAGGAGAGGAGGGACAAAAAGAGGGAAGGAAGGATTAAGGAAATCAGAAAGTCAGTTAAGTAAATAGATAGGTAAGTAGGTATATATATATATATATATATATATATATATATATATATATATATATATATATACATATATATATACATATATACATATATATATAATATATATATACATATACACATATATATATATACATATATATATATATACATATATATATATATATAACTCTGTCACTCTATCAATTTATAACATAGCCACATACCTACCAAGCTATATATATATACTATATATATATAAATATATGTATATATATAATATATATATATATATATATATATATATATAATTTCAACAATTGAGGGTAAAATTAATTAATTAATTAATCAATTTCACCAAGTATTCAGTATGCAAAGGGACCATTTAAGGCAAATTCAAATTATTACATTATATAAAAGGGCTTAGTAAAATAAATTACTTTGCCGCATACTGAACTCGTTAGAAATAGCAGCTAAAAAAACTATTTCTAACACTTAAAGAAAACCTCTCTCATATAGTGTTTGCTCAATTCAACTCAAACACTATATGAGAGAGGTTTTCTTTAAGTGTTAGAAATAGTTTTTTTAGCTGCTATTTCTAACGAGTTCAGTATGCGGCAAAGTAATTTATTTTACTAAGCCCTTTTATATATATATATATATATATATATATATATGTATATGTATATACAGAGTTAGATATATATACATAACACAGAGTTATATATATATATATATATATATATAGATATAGATAGATAGATAGATAGATAGATAGATAGATAGATAGATAGATAGATAGATAGATAGATAGATAGATAGATAGATAGATAGATAGATAGACTTGGGTGGATGGATGTCTTTTGATGTCGTCTCCGAAAATTCAATTGGCAGATCAAGTGAATTACATGTGTATTGAATTAGCATTTGAGATAACGAAGCATTCCACATTATAGTATAACGTCAACGCCATTCTTATAAGAAAATCATTGAGATACAGTAGGTGCCAAATAATGCCATAACCTGTCGTTCGCACTCCATGCAACGGTCTTGTGTAAAGATTCAGTTCCCTAGTTTCGGTCCCAAGCTACAAATAATCCCTATAAAAATTTCCCTGCATATTATGTGATTGATTGTCTTTGTGTTCTTGAAAGTACCCGCTACTGTTCGAAGTAAGAGAATGTATGACAGAAATTTACATTAGAATGCAATTATCACCCTTTGCTTCTCTCCCTCACTCTCTTTTTCAGAATTAGCAATTTAGAGGGATATAGAAAACTAGTGATATATATATATATAATATATATATATATATATATAATATATATATATATATATATATTGCTCACATGGAGCTAAACATACAAGGAACAAACAAGGACAGAAAAATGGATTAAGTCGATTACATTTATATATACATATATATATGTATATATACGTATATATATATATATATATATATATAATATATATATATATATATACGTAAATGGTAATTATTGAATCGACCCTGAAACGATGAAATGCAAAGTCGACCTCAGCTGAATTAGAACTCAGAACGTAACGGCATTCGAAATACCGCTAGGCATTTCGTCCGGCGTGCTAACGATTCTCCCAGCTCGCCGCCCCAAATTAGAATTATGTAGTCTGATAGTATTAGAAGATCCTTGGTGATGACGTCGGTGGTATTTTGTTTGACATCAGAGCTATTTTGTGTGACGTCCACGGTATTCTGTCTGACGTCAGTTGTATTTTGTGTGATGACGACACCTTTGTTTTTTTCTTTCATTTCTGCCTACGTTTATCGTTATATTTTCTCCTTTTTTGAATCCCACCCTGTCTTTTATAGAAACTTTGAATGATAGTAGTCTCTCGTTATCTACGAAAGCCGGTTCTGCAATTTCTTTTTGAACAACGCGCACAAACGGTTTGTTAATCGGATTTAGTAATCAAATCTATGCACTGTACATTAGCTTGCTCATCCCATCAACTCAACTTTGCCTAGGTCGGTGCTCAGTGCACCACACATCACGTGACAAAGTGATCGTAGAGCAAAACAAGCTGCTAGTGTTTCGTTTAAGAAAACAAGGTATCGCCAGGTGTAGAAACTGAAGTCATGACCTCGAGATCGTGAATGCAACACCGTAACAACTAGGACATGCACTCTCACATTGGATCAGAATAGAAACGGGAAAATAGGGAGAAGCGAGAATGGTGAGATGATACCAATGGTTTGAAAATTAGATCAAAAACGTTGAACATTCGACCACAACGTTATTTAAAAGGTTCAGTGTTGGAAAAGATTATAGTTTATATTTCGTATTTGGATTTGGTTTGCAAGATTCTTTATATGAGTTCGTGTGTTGAAGGAAGACTATTGAAAAGGTTGCAAGACGCAACGAAAATTTTAGGAAAATAAAAATAAGAAGTAAGTGGAAATTTTACCGGTGGGTGTGTTACATTAGAAGGCACCAAAAAAATGACTCTCCCCAGACACAACATTACAGTTTATATTCACAGCAATATTAAATATCACATCAGCATATATGGATACGACATTCGTGACTAAATTCTTGAAGTATAAATTAGTGAATGTCCAAGTGCAGTGATTCATAAATCTATAGAGAATTATTGATATCTGCATAAGTAGGGGTAACTAAAAGGAAAGAACAAATTCATGAAATTTCTACTACTTTTGTAATCTTTTGAAAAATCCATGATCGATAAAAATTCTGCTAGGAGTGTCGTGTTTATTTCACATCCCAAAACTTATATTTCATCTCAATTATTCCATTGTCAAATCTTCATTAGCGCTCCAAACGTAAAAGGTTGCCTTAAATGTATATGACATAGTAAGATGATAATATTGTATCAGTTAATTAGTAAAATGTTAAAAGAGATGGCATAGCAACCTGTTTGAAGAAGCGTCAATAGTAACCTTACGCGGATCATTATTTTGGTTTTTTATTCATCTCAATGAAGTCGTTTACATGTATATATGTATATGTATATATATATACAGGCGCATGGCTCAGTGGTATATACGTATATGTATATATACAGGCGCATGGCTCAGTGGTTAGAGCGTCGAGCTTACGATCGTGAGGTTGTGAGCTCGAATCCCGGACCGGGCTGCGTGTTGTGTTCTCGAGCAAGGCACTTTATTTCACGTTGCTCCAGTTCACTCAGCTGTAGAAATGAGTTGCGACGTCACAGATGCCAAGCTGTATCGACCTTTGTCTTTCCCTTGGATAACACTGGTGGCGTGGAGAGGGGAGGCTGGTATGCATGGGCGACTGCTAGCCTTCCATAAACAAACTTGCCTGGACTTGTGTCTAGGAGGGTAACATTCTAGGTGCAATCCCATGGTCATTCATGACCGAAGGGGGTCTTTACCCATATATATATATATATGTATGTATATATATGTATATATATATATATATATGTATATATATATATGCATATACATACATAAATATATATATATATATATATATTATATATATATATAATATATATATATATATATATATATTATATATATATATATTATATATATATATATATATCCTTAGATCCTTAAATCATTAAAAATGTTTTAGCCCGAAGGCCGCGGCCATGCTGGGGCACCAGCGCTGAATGAGCTACACTAATTTGTGAATCCACCTCTGATTCGTGGCAGTTGATCAACAAGGGAGTTCGATGCTGCTGCCCGCATCCGCGTCTCCTATCGTGAGGTAGTCTCATCTGGGACTCCCAACAAGAAGAGATCCAGTTTAGTTTTAAAGAAACCCACATGCACACCATGTAAGTCTCTCAGGCATTTAGGGAGGATGTTAAAGAGCTGTGGTCCTCTGAAACCCAAGCTGTTGCAGTATCTGGACCTGTATTTTGATGGTGATGTTGGAATCCTTGGCACCATGCAGTGGCGCCTCGTTCTGCGGTTGGGGTAACTTTGAATGCCAGAGTTTGGGACAAGACCCTCCAGGATTTTCCAGATGTATATCACCGCATATCTCCCCCACCTCCACTCTAGGGAGAAGAGGTTTAATACCTTCAGTCTTTCCCAGTAGCTGATGTTTTGCATTGAGACGATTTTCTTTGTGTAGTTTCTCTGAATTGCTTCGAGTTCTGCTGTTAGTTTTATATTGTGTGGTGAACACATTTGGGAGCAGTAGTCCAAGCGGCTGAGGACGAATGTTTTCCATACGACTATCAGTGTCTCCTTCTCTCTTGTTCTGAAAGTTCGGAGAATCCATCCAGCTAGCCGTCTGCATTTGATCACCAGATTAGCAATATGCACTTGGAAAGATGCATCATTGCTCATGTCAATGCCCTGGTCACGCACTGATTTTGACTCAGGGATTACAATTCTTCCTGGGCCCACCTGTATATTGTGTCCAACTCCTGTTGCAGATGCGCAATATTTTCTGGGTTTTGTATTGCGTGGGAGACTTTTATGTCATCTGCATAGCTAGCAAGGGTGGTAATCGTAGCAACTGAAGGCATGTCTGAAAGGGCCACTATGAACATCAGTGGCCCCAAGACAGTGCCCTGTGGGACACCGCTTGTTATTTGCGTTTCCTTGGAGGTGGTTCCATTGCTCACAACTGCCTGTTTTCTGTCTTTTAGAAAGTTGTGCAGCCACTCTCCAAGTTTTCCGCCTATGCCGAGACCACGCAGTTTGTGACAGATCATACCATGGTCGATCTTATCAAAGGCCTTTGCAAAGTCGAGATGTATTACATCCACATTTGAGCCGTTTAGTAGCTGTTTCAACACACAGTCATTGTGTTGCAGGAGCTGTGTTAGGCAGCCTCTATCAGGTCGAAATCCATGCTGGGTGTCAGACAGCAAGTCATTTTCTTCAAGGAACCTGATTAGTTTCTTACGGACTATTCGTTCCATGACTTTGCTGATACGTGAGGTCAGAGAGATAGGCCTATAATTTTTAGCATCTGCTCTGCTACCTCCCTTATGGATAGGGCATATTACCCCTCTTTCAATTTGACTGGGAGGTTACCACTTGCAAGAAAGCTCTGAAAAAGAAGCTGTAGCGGTTTTTCTATGGCTCGTTTGCAGGATTTGAGAAGGATAGCTGGGAATCCATCAGGTCCAGCAGCTGAGTTTGTGTTAATCTCATCTATGGCTAGTGTGATATCATCATCTTCGATGTTGATGTACTCAATTTTTGCCTCTTTGGCCGCAGGTAAAGTGGCAAAGAATTCTTCTGGGTTGTTTACTTGCCTGTGTCCTAGAGGTGTAGTGAACACACTTTGGAACTGTTCGTTCAGTATTTCACTTATCCTCATGGATAAGCCATCTTTTTGGAAGAGAAGTCCTATTCTCTGGTGCACTGTGGCTGTCTCTTTGGCAAACTTAAAGAAAGCTTTAGGGTTTGATTTTATATTTTCTATTACCCAAGCTTCTTTATCTGCTCTCTCCTTTTCATGGGACTGATGCAGACTTTTCTCAGTTTCCATTAGCATTCTTTCGAGACTTCTCACCACTTTTGGTGTGCTTGCTCAGGCGGTTCGCAATCCTTGTCCGTCGTCTCATAAGAATCCTCCTTTCTCTAGGGATCCTGTTTTGGTTCTTGTGTGTGATGGCCCTGCACACTGGGACATATTTGTCACATATGGCTTGTATTATGGACATGAAGTGTTTGTGTTTCATGTTTATGTCCGGTGTGGAGAGACATTCAGGCCAATCCTGTTCGAGGATCTCTTTCTCAATCAACTTCCAGTTGGCTTTATGAAAGTTTAAGTTGGAGAGATGGTGGATGCTTCGTATAGGCTGTGTGTCTACGGGGGCTTTTGTTCCATACATAGACAGCTCTATTATGTTGTGATCCGAGATCATTGTCGGCATTACATTAACATTATGGATAATATCCATATTGTTTGTGAAGCAGAGATCCAGTATATTATCTGCCCTTGTTGGTTGCAGAACTATTTGCTCCATGAAAGAGGCATTTGTGAGATGGAGCAGGGACTCTACCTGTGCCTGCTGATGGTGTGTCATCCCTGGGAGCATCTGCCCCACCAGGCCATTCCACATTGGGGAGGTTAAAGTCACCCATGAAGAATACACTGTTGTGTTGTTCAAGGTTGGTGAGGACTTCTATTTTTGTTAGGCAGTCTTCAAACATGCCTGAGTGTTTTGGGGCATCTGGTGGGCGATATGTTGTGCATATGACAATATTCAGTTGTCTTATGTGTAAAATTTGAGTTTCACACACTGAGTTTGAATATGACAACAGGACCTGGGGCGTGAGGTGATCTCGGATGTACATTGCAACTCAACCATGGCTCCTCCCTTTTCTATCTGTGCGTATGACTGCATATTGCGGATTGTGTATTTCTGCATCACCTATATCGGGTTCAAGATGCGTTTCTGTGAGTGCCATGCATATAGCTTGATTGCATGTCACAAGGTCTCTCAAGAATGAGATTTACCTTTTACAGTTTCCGCGCAGCAGCCCTCCTACGTTCAGTGGAAATATGTTTGTGGTGTGTGTGTTGGTGTTGGTGTCTGTGGTGGCCATCTTGCATCTGTTGGTGGTAGTTCCAGCTTCGTGCTTGTAGCCAGGTCAGCTGCTGAACGATTTTTTGTGCCATGCACAAAAAAGATTGCTGTTCAGCTGCTGCCCTTCTCACATCTGGGTGAAGCTGGCCATTTGTTGGGTTACCGCGCACCACATCCGCATATCGTCTTTCAGGAGTGGTCAGTGCGCTTTTTTTCCTTCTTTTATATTTTTCTTTTTCTTTTTCTGTTTCTGTTTGTTCTCCCCAAGGGAGGGACCCCTGTCTCGCGTCCGTGCGGTTTTGGTAGGGCCTCTGATGTGCAAAGCGACAGTTCGCACCTTCGACGCTGTACCAACAGTCCCCTTTCAGGTAGAGTTTGCAGATGTTTCTTTCTTTGCCCTTATAGTTCTTGCTGGGGTCCTTTTGTTTTCTCTGGACAGGGTTTCTTTTAACTTTGATTTTGTCGCCTTTTACCTCCTGTTTCCCATCAATTTTAGGGTGCTTTTCTTTTCTTGTGGCCATCGTACCTCTTTGGTCTTCAGTTGTGGTGTTGGGAGCTGGACATGTGTCATTGTTTCCCTGTGTTCTAGGTTTCTCGGTTTTGTTTTTCGTTGGGTTCTGGATGTTTTCTTCATCCTTTTGGCCTTATATATATATATATATTCCGAATTTCTGTAAATGTATATAGAAGAATATATCAATTGAATAAAACTACGACATGGTTTGGTTTTCACCTTTGTTAATTGTTGTATTCATTAAAGAAAGTCTTTTACAATGCTGAAGTGTGTTAAACAGAAAAAATTTGTAATATTTATGAAGTTCAATTAATAATTTCATACATTCGTACTAATCACCAGACTTCAAAATGTTTTAAGCGACAGTTGAGTTCATGACAACTGTAGTAAAATGACTGACCTCTTTCTTTTTATACCTTTTAGTGGCTGAATTTTTCGAATAGGGTATTGACAAATAAGCATGCACCTTAAACGTCACGGTTTGCCGGGAGCACCGATTTTACTAGCATAGATCGCATGATTATGGGATTATATATATGTATATAACTATTTCACTCACAACACCCACACACATGTATATATCGTTATTGTTGAGTATGAATCTATTTATCCTCTATTTCAATTAAATCAAGTGCTCAAGGTGTAATTTTGGGTTTCTCTACGGGCCTGCGTAATATTTTATAATTTGTGATAAATATGGCGGATTTTACAACAGTAACGCTTCTTGCAAATTGCACATCCGTATTATGGAGTATATTTATAAAATGATTCGCTGTTAGGTCGGTATATCATAAAAAGTGGTGTGATTGAGCACGAAGACTAGAAAAGAAATATTGCGAACTTAAAGTTTGAAGATGCTATTCTAATTACAAAGAAATTATTATTAGTATACATTGCTATCTTTAATAACACATATTTTCCAAGTTACTTTGATTGATTGATGCTACGTAACAGTTCAGCAGCTCCCACAACTCCACCACATATTATCTCGAAATATTAGCATAAGAAAAATAGCTGATTATTTATCTGACTTCCTGCTCTGAGATATTGATGTTCCGTAGTTTTTCTTTTTTCAGAAGAGATTTTTTAAATGAGAAATGTAAAAAATATATTATGTAAATTTTAAACGTATAAGTGATAGTCCATGTCTGCTTTCGTTTTGCACATTGGCTCGAAAGAAGAATAGTTTCTCAGTTTCGTATATATGTAGTGTGTGTGTGTGTGTGTGTGTGTGTGTGTGTGTGTGTGGTGTGTGTGTGTGTTTTGTATATGTGAGTGTGGGCGCATGTACGTGTGCATATGTGTCTATATATATGTGTGTCTATATATGTATATACACACGCTCATTAGACGCACACACACATATGCGTGCACAGAACGCAGATGTCGTATCAGGATAGACCTTTTCCAGTATTGTTGCACTTCGTGATCCCAAACTATGACACAACTACGTTCACTTTCATGTTACCATTCGTTCCTTGTGCTCTCCTTTCGTTCGTTATACATTGAGTGGCTGTGTGGTAAGTAGCTTGCTTATGAACCACATGCTTCCGGGTTCAGTCCCGCAGCGTGGCCCTTTGAGCAAGTATCTTCTACTATAGCCACAGGCCGACCAAACCCTGATGAGTGGATTTGGTAGGCGGAAACTGAAAGAATCCCGTCGTATATATTTATATATACATATGTGTGTGTGTATGTGATTGTGTGCCTATGTTTGTCCCCCAACATCGCTTGACAGCCGATGCTGGTGTGTTTAGCAAAAGAGATCGATAGAATAAGTACCAGGCTTACAAAGAATGAGTCCTGGGGTCGATTTACTCGACTAAAGGCGGTGTTCCAGCATGGCCACAGTCACATGACTGAAACAAGTATTTGTAAATATACCTTTCTGCATTATATACGGCGTAATGGCAAGACTTAGTATGGTATGCGTCCAATGCTTTTACATCGCATATGTATATGTACTGAATTTTATTGCCAGAGATGGGAATAAATTGTGAATTTTGAACTGTAGGCATTCATAGTCGGATTTATGCTGATGTTTTTAGGTTAAATTCACACTATGTCTAAATTGCGGCCCCATTTTTATCAACACTTGTCTTATCCTCACTGGTATTGCATCCATTCGTGCGTGCAATACCTCCTATATATGTGAAAGTGGAACATTGAAGTGTTTTACTATATTAAGGTTATTTATTATTATTATATTCATGTCAAATTCACATTAGATATTCATTAGTTTTCATTTAAGTTTTCTATCTTTCCGAATTCAAAGCAAGAATATTTCATCTTATCAGTTCAAATTCATCGGTAAAATCGAAATCACATTAGATCATCTACTATTCCACATATGTCTGTGCTTTCAATCATATTGCGTCAGTTCAAAATGTATCAGAAGGCAAATAAACACTAGTTTCAACAGCAAAAAAATTAATCATTCTCCATTAACTAGTACAAAATAATTAGCATATAATTTATATATTTCAACATGAACACTAAACATTAGAGAATTGTAGATAGAATGGCTAGGGACATTGTTTGAGACCCCTGTGTGTGAGTTCAAATCCTACCAAAGTCCCAATTTTGTCATCCTTTCCTCTTGAGGTCTATAAATGATTAAATACAGGGCAATGGGTAGTAAAAAACGTTTCAGCGATTAGCCTGATAACTTGTGTCGTCTGTTTCAGATCACTTGCGGATTTTACAGGGGACACCTGCACCGCCACTGGTGTCGAGCTGGCCTGAAAGTGGTTAACATTCTTTTGAAGAACGTTATTACTGTAAAGAATTGAAAGTTGTAACTCCTGTCAATCTGCAGCAAAATCTTGTGCAGGCCTTTCGAACAAATGCGGTTAAAAAGGACTCGAAGCCGATACAGACCCACACCCCCTAAGTAATTGTAATAGAGTGTTTTACTATATTAAGGTTATTTATTATTATTATATTCATCTCAAATTCACATTAGATATTCATTAGTTTTCATTTAAGTTTTCTATCTTTCCGAATTCAAAGTTGACATTTTTACAAAGATCAACCATGTTTGCAAGAATATTTCATGTTATCAGTTCAGATTCATCGGTAAAATCGAAATCACATTAGATCATCTACTATTCCACATAGGTCTGTGTTTTCAATCATATTGCGTCAGTCCAAAATGTATCAGAAGGCAAATAAACACTAGTTTCAACAGCAAAAATATTAATCATTCTCCATTAACTAGTACAAAATAATTAGAATATAATTTATATATTTCAACATGAACACTAAACATTAGAGAATTGCATTCATTTCTGATGATCCTCTATTTACAATTTTCATGGCATTATCAAAATCCTTCGAGAAATCGACAGATTAGTGGTTGCCGTTGATTTATACCCTACCCTATAATTCTTTTTTCAATTAGGTACCGTAATATAAAGCTGGCACCCATCTATGATCACATTATATGAAATCCAGATTGCATCTGAAAATTTTGTCATTTATCTCTCTCGTTTTATTAGTCATTTGAAGATAAGAGATTCGACCTTAATTTGAAGAATTACTAAGATCATCTTCCTTTGCTTGTTCCTTTGGCTGCCGTTTTCCACTCTTCTAATGAATTCCTCATCATGACATAACGTAATACAAAGGTTAAGTATCATTATTTCCATTGCTTCTTCTCTGTTATTTAACAAGCTCAAGAAATCTATTTATACCGGTAGCTATTATTTCTCAATTACTATTGTTATTCAATTAAGGATGCTACCTGGTCCTAAACACGAATAAAGCTTCGGGTTTTCGAGTTAGGCACCAGCCACCATTTCCCGTGAAATCCAACTTGCCATACAAATATGCTGATTTGTAGAATAGAAGAGGCATATTGTGATTGCCTAACTGTTATTTATTCTATTATTCCATAGAGGTCAATGTCAATGTCAAACATTTCAGAATTCGAATTCAAATTGGAAAGGTATAAAGTGACATTTTGCCCCATCATTCGACCGCTTCTAACGATGCACTACTTTAAGATGTATAAATATTGATTTCATGCTTATCTCCTATTATTTGTTTCAACCTCTATTTTCGTTACATCATTCTTCCATGCACAACGCTTTCCTTTTCAAACATATCACTTTACCGTTTACATTTCTACAATACTTCGTTACTTGGTGACTCATCACTATGTTCTACAGGGAAGAGGCAAATATGCACTGGGCGACTTGACTCTTTTTCAGCTATGTCTAATTGAAACTGTGATGGTCAGAGCTGGAACGCTTTTGATTATAGATTTTTTTACTCATCTGCCAAGTTAAAAACAACGGCATCTACAATATTAATATTTCTTATTCTATTGTGAACAAAATAAATCATCTCTATGTTCGCTCGGTCTGCTTGAAAAGCCTAGAAAATTCCTTTCATATCATATCCTGACCCTAATGACATAAAAAAGGACACGATTAATAATGTAGAGTAGTGAATCCAAAACTTCTCGGGTTGCCGCAACCTTGACACCAATACCACATTGCTAGTGCCTCGCCCCTTCACTCAACACCTCAAGGACTGACCTCTTCCTGCAGCAAATTCATACCAAAAATAAAGGGTTAATTAAATAATTAAATTAACTTAATTAACCCTTTATTTTGTTGTTTTTACATGGTTACTCCATTATCGCCCCACCTTTCTTCAACGCCACATTGGATCTTTCCACTGCCCCAGGCGGGTTGTACCGCTCATTCTGGGAAATACTGATGTGATGAAGCTGACATTGGGAGGCCGTCATATGGTGAGGCTATCATGGATAGAATGCATTTATCCTTAAATATAATCATTCAAGACAGACTTCGAGCTAAATCAAACAAAACCGAACAGAACTTTGTGTATCTACGTAGTGTATCCCCACGAACCTAGCTATATAACACCTTACTTAGCAACGTACAGGCATAGCCACTATTTAACTTACGTATCTAACAATATATCCACAAGTAATTAATCCTAGAGACCTATTTATCAATTAAGACAAGACGTCTGGAAACGCAGCAACTACAGTAAAAGTTAGAACGTTGAACTCTTTAGGGCTATTGGAGTATTGACATTTGACAAATCCTGTTGTCAGATACATATCCACATGCAAACTTTATCCTCCGATCTATTTTAGAATTAAACATTTCCATTAACATATCTAGCTATCCAGGTATCTCTTTATATCATTCAATCTCTCTCCCAGTCTCTCTTTCTTTTCCACTTTTTGTTTAAAGTTTGTGCTCTTATATTCTTTTCTACTCTAGGCACAAGGTCCGAAATTTGGGGAGAGGTGAGGACTAGTTGATTAGATCGATCCCAGAACGCAAATCGTACTTACTTTATCGACCCTGAAAGGATGACGGGCAAAGTCGACCTTGGTGGAATTTGAATTCATAACGTAAAGACAGGCGAAATGCCGCTAAGCTTTTCGCCCGGCGTGCTAACTTTTTTGCTAGCTCTCCGCCTTCTTGTGCCATTATATTGCAAAAGCCTTAAAGAAATGTTTTCGAAGCCTAACCTATTCGGTAGTCTATTATAATAAGCGTTTCACTCTGTGAACAATAAATGTGCACACCTTCAGTATGTATTTAATATAGAAATCTTGAGGTTGGGAAGCAAACTTTTCACCACATAACCACGATATAGAAATAATATAAAATATATTACGAGTAATAAGCACTTCTAATAATGCAAACACTATGGATACCATATACTTACTGTATGTATTTTGTTCATTCTCTCCTTAACTACGGAGTAACGCCAGTGAAAATGTCGCTTTAAGCCGTCCAGAGTTGAAAACCCACAATATTCCTCAAACAAGGTGAGACAACTCATCCTACAAGTGATCGAGAACTATAAACGTTGATAGCTCGCTATAATTTTGCAGCTGCGCAGCCCCATGTAATTGTGTAACTACGAAACGAACTCTAATCGTTGGTTTGTGATAAAGAATGAAAACAGTATAGGGTCCATTTGCTGGTGTGCATTTATGAATTCTAAGCAGCTCTAATAATCCTTGTACTATAGGCACAAGGCCTGAAATTTTGAAGAAAGTGATCAGTCGATTACATCGACAACAATGTTTCACTAGTACCTAATTTCTCGACTCAGAAAGGATGAAAGGCAAAGTCGACCTCAGCGGAATTTTAACTCAGATCGTAGCGACCTGCAAAATACGCCTAAGCATTTCGTCCAGCGTGCTAACAATTGTGTCAGCTCGCCATCTTCATAAGCAGCAACTCTAATAATGCAAACATTATTTACACCACATATTTTGCGTATGTTTTGCTTATGTGCTCCTTATTCGATAATTTTCAACACCCACCTTCTTAAAGACACATTTCGCCGGATGCTATCCCGCAGGAAAGGAGCATGTAAACAAAGCACATAAAGTGAGTATGTGGTAACAATAAAATATCATAGGTAATTCAATATGTGCAAAGTTAAAGTTTGAGTCAGTAGAGATAACGATATCTCGTCTTCGTACGCTTTACTTCGTTGAACAAGTTAAACGATATACTCAGGAAAGAAGCCACGATTATGAGAAATATATTACTACATTCCTGTCTACACATATACATAGCAATATCCGAATCAGGGGCGTCAGAGAACACTTTGAAGTTGCTCATAAGAGCAGATAACATAAATAAAGGATTTTCGCTGACATATAAGACCTGCAGCTACATTAGCAGCCGATTTTGAAATGATATTGGATCTGCAAGTGTAATGAAGTTACTATCGTACGAAAAGAGCGTTATATGTCGCTAATTCAGTCAAAAGTATCTCATCTGGATGGATAAAAGTTGAAGAGATTTTAACAAAAGCGTTGTGGAGATCCTTGTCAGTTCTGGGATTGATAATTTGTTTAGAATGCCTGCTATGGAACAGACGACTGTCCATTTAGTGGATTTTTCTTACCAACTTATGAAAGGGTCGGTCTGCCTGAGTGCTACAATGCTCTTGCACATTACTTTGGTAATGAGATATCGGCTTAGAATCTCTGGAAAATGGCGAAATTCAACAAGGAAATATTCTAGCTCCGGTACAGTTTCTTAAAACGGAAGAGGCCTAATTTGTAGCAGTATTTGTTAACAAACACGTCTCTACCAGAAATAGTAGTGTAGGGACGGTTTTTGTATACCAATAAATTGATTTTTTTTTAGGCTCGGAAAGATTAATATAATGTGCGCAGCTTTCGTAAAACAGAAACTCTGCACAAGGCCATCTGTAAATTCATACTTACCTACATACATGCATACATATACATACATATATTCATATATATATATTCATATATATATATATATATATATATATATATATATATATATATATATATATAATATGCGTTCGTATTATTATTGTATTTATATTCGTGTAACATCGTCCGTTTTTCCGTCCTTGTTTCATATACATTCGAAGCTTTTTTCCAAGGAATCTAATGCTCTTACCTTGGTTTAATCAGCCGAAATTGCGAGGATGATCCGGTTCTTGACTGAAGATTAAAGGCTTCGAATGACCCGTCCGTGTTTTTTGTATCGTCTTCTGGATATTTTGCGTCCTTGTCCCATTTTATATTTTGTTATAAGTATATATATATATATATATATATATATATATATATATATATATATATATACATATGCACAAATACACCCACATATAAATAATACTGTATGTGTGTGTGTGCGTTATTGTATTCTTACTTGAATGATCACGAGACTCATTAATGTTGTTAACAAGCAAATGCCCTGCACTCAGAACCCAGATTTACTGACATATTTGTTCTCTATTCTCATTCATCTCTGTTCCTACATTTTCTGTACCTCCCACAAGAGTTTTTTTTTTGTTTTGGTTTATTTTATTACTCCATGGAGGCATTACAGCTTGTTCATTCTGCTTTATTTTCACTAGATCGCTAGATGATCAGATTATTGTGTGTAACTAAATAAAAACGAATGTCTGACTTTAGTCACATCGACCTTCTTAATACATTTGTACATTCAACTCCACATGCACAGCTTATGTTTGTTCACTCTATACCTGGGGGAAATGTTGTTACGAGTAACCCCGGACGTGATAGCGTCATAAATTGCTCAACCAATATATTATGGGTTTAATTTTGAAACGTACTTAGGAATGGATTCAATCAAAATATTTTGAATCAGCATGAAAGAGAATGGAAAGGAAAGGATTTTTGGTTGATGACGGGTTTTGTCTTTATTGCCGAATGCAAAAATATGACACAAGCCTTGGAATGTTGTTAACTTAGAAAGATCAGAATTTAGAAATAGAAAAGATTTTTATTTCCTTCTTCAGTAAAATCGTTCCAAAGTCGTTCCAAAGGAGAAATAGAGAGCAAAAACTGCATATGCAAATAGACTCACACTAAAACATACAAATATTCATTAACATATGTGCCCAATGACAAGCATACATTCTTAAATTTACTAAGACACAGACACAGCCATACGTTCACACACACAGACACACACATATATGTTTGTGTATGTATGTGTGCATGTTTGTACGTATGGATATATGTGTATGAGTGCATGCGTAGTTGTGTGTGTGTCTGTGTGTTTGTGTATAAGTATAAATATATGTGTGTATATATATATATATATATATATATATATATATATATATATATATATACACATAGACGTACTTACTGAATTTAAGGAAATAATCGTAGAAAGTGAAGAATTTTATACAAAATATTTTCTATACTTTTGTCCTTGCATCTGTAATATGCTCTCTTCTTTTCTACTCTCTTTACCTCTCCTCCTCTCCTCCTCTCTCTACAACTCCCTTTGCTTCTCAACCAAAATAGAAAGAAATTTTTGCCCGTTCCCACTCCACTAAAACGGAAACTTCTGAAGATAGAACAGACATCACAGATTTAGTTAATACAGTAAAGCATTTACGTTTGAAATAATATAGCTATGAATTATGTTCCACTTATAGAAATGAGGCATGGCTCACTGATTATGATACTCCAGTGGAACACGCTTTTTGAGTTTGAAACATATAACGATAGTATGCTGGTATGCAAATTGTTCTACAAAACATTTCCCGCAACTTTTCAACCATATGTCCATTCTATTTGAAATCATTCAGCCATTTCAATTAGACTTTTAATATTACAGTTTTATTTCAGGCGACCACAACAACAAATACAACTCTGTTTTGTAAATTTTCTTTTGCAACCAGCTGGTTAAATGTTCGATTCGTGTATTTGAAAACATGGAGGAGTCGGCTCTGCACCTTTCGCGCCGACACGTTCTGTCCTTGATAAAGGTACTTTATTTTACGTTCCTCTGATCCACTGAACTGTCAAACCTGAGATGTACCTATAATACAAACGGCTACCCGTGACAAATTCTGTCCATTGATCGGATCTGTTGGAACACACGAAGTCTTGAACACACACACACACACACTCATATATACATAGGTAAAAGATATATATATATATATATATATATATACTCTTTACGGAGATGTACTCGCATAGCAAGTAATTTGATCTGAGATCGTGTGCTGAAACGAAAACAATTGCAGCGTGGAAGGTGTTTATAAGCCATTTAAGAAACACACAAAAGCCGTTCGATTCACTTCAACATTTAAGTTTAATTTGTCAAAATATTTTCGTCGCTAAAATCTGCGACTTGTTCACTGACAAAAATCCGGATTTTTGTCAGTGAACAGGTCGCGGATTTTAGCGACGAAAATATTTTGACAAATTAAACTTAAATGTTGAAGTGAATCGAACGGCTTTTGTGTGTTTCTTAAATGGCTTATAAACACCTTCCACGCTGCAATTGTATATATACTCTTTTATTCTCTTATTCTTTTACTTGTTTCAGTCATTTGACTAAGGCCAGGCTGGAGCACCACCTTTAGTCAAACAATTCTACCCTAGGACTGAGTTATTCTTTGTAAGTCTAGTACTTATTTTCTCCGTTGCTTTTGACACACCGCAAGTTTACGGGGACGTAAACACACCAATATCGGTTGTCAAGCAATGGTTGGGGACAAACTATATGAATTTTTTCTCTCTCTCTCTCTCTCTCTCTCTCTCTCTCTCTCTCTCTGTATATATATGTCAAGGCAAAAAACAAGCATCTTATGAGCTTCTACATTGCAGCACAAATATAAACCCTCATAGAAATATATAAACATAAATCTCAATTCTTTTACCCGTGCCAGTAATTTGATAACTGTCATTCTGTGACACTGTTTAACGATACAGAGAATATGAAATGTGCGAATTTACTGGTCTATTGCTGATAATGTGATGATAGAGTGATTCCTCTGCTATTTCTAGAAGGTAGACTGACCTCAGTAAATGGCTTAAAGACGGTATATTTCCTGTCATACAAATAAACGAAGAAAGGTAACTTTGCATCATATACACTGGCTGGGATTAAGTTTGACCATCAGTAACATCTCCCACTCATTACTATCACGCTTGTTTTGTATATCAGGGGCAATGTATACTTGTAGATGCCTGATTGTCTTGTAAATTTGTTGTGGTAATTTCTCTATGTGTGAATTTTTGTGTCCGAGCCTGTATTTTGCCCCAATGTAAATATCCACGCAAATTTGCAATTCGAACTATATAACATTCTGACTTAGAAATGTATATTTTGCATACGTATGTAAGACTTCTATGCTCTAAGTTTGTCTCTCTAAACCTATGTGTATCTGTGCGGCTATATAGAATACGAACCTTATTTTCAATTGTCTGTCTTTCGTCAATGAGAAATTTTCTTAGTACGTGGTGTTATATTACGCCATAAGATGAATGTAAATTGTGGTTTCCAGTACCAGCAATTATGCAGGGATTGTAGACAGAACGGCATACGATTAATTGTGTATATAATATAGGAAGAGTTCGTACGTGCGAGCATGTGTTTGTGAGTATGTATACGTGTGTTATGTATATACAAACATAAACCCAGACAAGCACAAACGAAACACCCTTGTACTCCATTACAATATGTCTGTCGATTCGCACGAATTCCTCCGCGCTTTGACGGATTTTGTTACGATTTTAGTTGCCCAAAACCCGACCATGGGGCAGCTTTACTGATTTACATGTTACCTGCGGTACTGGAGGCGGGCAGCACCGAGTACAACTCGATTCAGAAATTTATATTCCATACATATAAGAGGGATGACCACTAAGTGGACATCCAATATGCTAGAAGTAGAAGACAGCCTAGAAGTCTACTTCTAACATATTGGATGCCCACTTAGTGGCAATCCCTCTTTTATATATGTATGTATGATCTATCTATCTATCTATCTATCTATCTGTATATATATACACACACACACGCACACACGCATATATAGATACATATATACACACACAAATACACACACACATATACACGAGCGCGCACGAACACACATATATACATAATTACATACATACCTACATACATATATATATATATAATCGACAGCTGAAATCTAAGACATTTATAGAAGTAATAAAATATATTTGCATTTTATTGGTTACGTGTTGTTTTGAACTTATTAGCCACTGTCTGTCTATGTTTTCTTTATATAATTACATTTAATATAGTAAACTAGTTATCTTTTCACTGACTAGACGGTCTTCACTTTGTGAAACGTTTCTTGTTTTATAAGCTCACCGCTTTGGATCTTATTAATGTATATTAATAAGATCTACGCTATTAATTTAGTAACCTTTAACATTAATATCTAATAAATTTTGCTCTATTTCATCATCACCTTTGACCTGAAAATAGAAGTTTATAACCTTTTCTAGAAATCAACTTATAACTGAAATCATCTTTCATTCTTGCTGATTATAGAATCCTAAATATTTGCATAAGCCATGCTGGTGTATTCCTTTGCAAGAATGTATTTGCTAGCAATAGAAAAAAAGGAAAGAAAAGAAAAAAAACAGGACGATTTTAGTAGTCTTCAGTAAATCGGATTAAATTGGAATAACTGTAAATTACCAAACAAGTTTTGTTTTGACATTAATAAATATTTCACATTTGTATTACTCTCACTATTTGAACTTATCTTTTTAAATATGTTATTAAAATTATTTCTTGTTCTCTACATACGTTGACAAGTATATTGCAGGCATATCATAACACACGTTTATCACATTTCTACCTTAGCCGTTTTTCCCATATTTCCTCTCTTTCGATCACTATAATTCGTATCTCAATCGTTAACAACGTACTGTAGTTTTGTTACAAACTAAGTAAAACTCAGTTAGAAAGAAAGTAGTCAGCGTTCCATCGGCAGTCAAGGCACTTCATCCAATGTAGTTGTTCAATAAGACATGTAATTATTTCTTAGTCTTCTGTCAGCACGACTATTCGCAACATCCATACATACTTCATAAAGACGTACACAACTTTATCGGAAATTACAAAGATATTGGAGTCGGAATACTGACGAGAGAAGCTTTATATAACAAGCTGTTTATTCATCATACCTGAACACAATGAAGAAGATCACAGCATAGTCTCCCCGGAGATTATTTGTCAAATATCTACAAGCATTGGAGATGGCCATTCTACGAAGATTTAACTTTGAAGTCGTATGAAAGCAGAGAACGTTGAAAAACCAGATTACAGTGCCAGGCATAATCTAGATTCTATTCTATTAGTGAACAAGTAACAAGAGTTTATATTAATCCTTTTTGTTCGATATTGTACGAATTGAATAACAGCGCAGTCGACCCAGAGAAGGAAAACTTTCCACTGAAGATGGTCAAGGCCGTAAATGTTTGTCTTTTATTTTGGGCCAAGTTATTTTGTATCACTTTATATGGTGAGTTTGTTATATTTTTAAAATTTTAGGCTGTGTTTTGAGGGTGATTTGTTTGTCATTTCTAGCAGGTTAGGCAATCTCTTAAACGCTTTTCATTGAAACAGCTTCTTTCATTAATTGTGAGGATATTTGTGTTCGATTGCAGATCTATCTGAGTAGATATTTCAGATGAGTTTATATCGAAATATCACCAAACATAAACAACATAACGTGAAGATCAGTAGTACGAAGAACTGAAAAGAATAGTGTTTTCAGCAATCAAGGTCTACAATTATTGAACCTTATCCATGATGGTTCCTGTGCTGTCACTCAGTGCGTGGAACAAAGTATTGTTCTTTTACGCTGAAGTATATTAGTATGCGAAAATAATATGCCACCCAAATTAATACCACTTTCTTTATCCTGTGCAATTAGAGGGGTCTTCAACATTTATTAATGACTTGTATGGCCTCTGTATTTCGTTATGCAACCATAATATATTACAAGGTATATTAAGCGTTTTTGTAAATCAATACTGGGTTCTACTGTTATAAATCAATACTGGGTTCACTTGTTAAGGTTGTCTCTACAGATTCTATATAGAAATTATAGCCAGGACTAATTTTGTTACGACCTTTAATATCCGAGACACTTGATTTAAACACAATGAGATCGAAGATGAAATATGGCATATACGCAAATTTACCACGATCTCATCGCTGTTTACATGAAGCGTATCGATTACGAAACGTCGAAACGAAATAAGTGTTGGCTATGATTTCTGTAGAAAATATGTACAGATAACATTAACAAGTGATACAGTTTTTATATTCACTGTGTATGATGAAAATATAGTACCTCATGTTTCTATAAGCTTTCTGAGATCTGAGATATTCCGGTTATAAAGGGTTCTTTTGAATCGTTGCAAGACAACTAAGGGGAAGACAGGAGCTGAAGGGCGTCCGCATGACCAATATTTTGATAAGGAACAAATGAGTGTAGTGGTTAGAACGGGGCGTGGGTTGGACACAGAATTATGTGGGGTGATATAACTGAAGGCTGCAGGAAAACTTTAACAAAATGATACAAGTGCAATCAGCTCCGAGAGACAGGCGTCATTATAGTAGCGATAGTATAGTAGGCTGATTGCACGCTGGAGATTCGCAGTGGGGCTGTGAGCGATATTCTGCGGACCAGTGGGGCGGCCATTGCTGAACGCCATCCTAGATATCGGGTGAGTGTGTATGTATATGTATGTGTATGTGTGCGTGTGTGTGTATGTGTGTGTGTGTGTCGTTGCAAACAATAAGGCGAAGACAATTGTTTAACGTTACCAACATATTCGTCCGTAACTTCATCCGGTCATACAGATCCTGTAGAATCTCCATTCCTGTCGCCTTTCCTTGTCTTTCAAATCCTTTAAAAAAAAAAACAGCACATCTACTAAAAGTTACATAATTTTTGTACTTACAATCCATTGCAGTCACCCTTGATAATCCTGACGTCTGTCAGCGCGCTGAAATAATATACCGCTTTATTTGTTTATTCATTAATTTATTGAGGTTTAGTTTTATTTTATTTTATTTTATTTATTTATTTTCAGGTTAAACATTTCCACTGAAGCAGTGTTAGCTTCCCATAATATTCTATATCGATTTGAATTGCGAGGTTACATTGGGACCTGTTAGCCATTTATCATGACCTGTTGGACATTTTTACGTCAGCCAAACTCCACACTGCCACCACCACCACCACCACCACCACCACCACCACGACTATCACCATCGCCAACACCACGGCAGTCAACCACATAGTTTATCACATGAGGCCATATCCTAATAGAAATACATGTAGTTTTATTTATATAGATAACCTCTCACCTATTAGCGTTGGAACCACTTGAGTTTTTTTGTTCTTTTCGTTATAATTTTTGATTTCTTTTGTGAAATATGAAAAGTGTACGACCAAGAGACTCAAGATCATACCAACCAATCGATATTTTCTTCGTTGTAATATTCTTCAACTTTTGACATATTGAAGGG
This sequence comes from Octopus sinensis, assembly GCF_006345805.1. Taxonomy (NCBI): domain Eukaryota; kingdom Metazoa; phylum Mollusca; class Cephalopoda; order Octopoda; family Octopodidae; genus Octopus; species Octopus sinensis. The sequence goes on along the minus strand of NC_043003.1, from coordinate 56,561,493 downwards.
CAGTAACTATTCTCAAGTTTCCGGTTCTTGTCACGCCTGTAGGTATAATTACGCAACATATTCTTGCTGTCATCAGTTCTGTCTCTCTGTCTGTTGGTCTGTCTCTCTGTTTGTCTGTCTGTCTCTCTGTGTGTCACTTTCTCTCAAACACAAATACACTACACGAATATACATATGCACAGAAACATTCATAAATATACGCATGCCTACATGCATTAACTCACACACACACACGTGGGCGCGCACACACACACACACATATATATTCATATGCACGCATACGTATATAAGTATGCCCTCTTTTGCTAGGTTCGGCGGCATTTCTTACTGATCATATGATGTTAGGAGAGGATGATTCAAACGAGCAAGATTTCAAATAAAAAAGAACTGTATATGCGTGAATGTTCAAAATATACACGCATATATATGTATGAATGTATATGTGTGTATCAATATATATATATATGATAGAAATATTAAAATTACTAAGTCTCTCTAAAGGAGATTACGGCAGCGTTACTGGATATTAATAGTTATCGCCATACTAATATGGCAGTCTATAAATATAAAAGTAAAGCTGTCGCTGATTATCTCCAAGAGGCCATCGCCTCTAGCTAGCTATATGACACACGAACCTGCGTCCATTACAACCTTCGAACAGGGGAGGTCAGCCGCTTCACCTTGCTAGTCAGACATCTGCAGACATGTTTCAGGCTTGTTGCCCTTTATCAATGCAGCGTAGTCAGAACCAACAGGTGTCGCTACTGACCTCCCCTGTTCGAAGGTTGTAATGGACGCAGGTTCGTGTGCCATATAGCTAGCTAGAGGCGATGGCCTCTTGGAGCTAATCAGTGACAGCTTTAGTCTTATATATATAGACTGCCATATTAGTATGGCGATAACTATTAATATATATATGCATATATATATATATATTATATATATATATATATATATATATATGTGTGTGTGTGTGTGGTGTGTGTGTGTGTGTGTGTGTGTGTGTATATTGGTCCTTTCAGTGTCGATAAAATAAAGCACCAGTCTTGAAAGTATCGACTAACTTCAATTCTTCAATCTATTATTTCTGTTTGTTTCACGTTTACAGTAGAGAATCCTAGTAAATATAGAGTGAAAGAAACCCCATCGTAAGGACTTCATTCGATTTATGATATATGCATCCGTTTCTCCATAGAACGCACGTTATATTTCAATAACATATTCTAAAGGATATATGATATATGTGAAATGAAATGTCATGTTGTTTACTTTACCTGTAACTCATTTTTTACCTAACGAAAATTTAAAATTTCAACGATTTATTTCTCTTGTATTTTTCTTCACATCAAAGTTACTAGATGATATAATCTCAACAATTGCCACTACTCTCCTGCCACAACATTGTTTCCATACTTCATCACTTCTTTACACTTCTTCCTTAACAAGTAGAACATTTGATTAATTGATACCTTATTTTCGAACGTCTTGCCTCTGGTAATATCGGATTATTTTAATGACCTTCACTTGTAATAGAGTACAATGGATAAGTGAGTGCATCTGCTTTATCATTTATGTCTGACTTTTCTATCTTGAAATCACAATCACAAGCATACATACGCACCCATGTCTATTAGAAGTGTAGGTATATGCGCATGAATCACGGTAAAATAAAATTATATATAAATGTGAGTGTATATGTGTATATAAGTATTTCTATAAATACATAGATGCAAGTCAATGTATATATGTGAATATAAACACACACATACACGAATATATATATATATATATATATATATATATATATATATATGGGGGGATAGTGTTCAGTAATTAAGTATTTTCAAAAGGATGAGAGAAAAAGTCAGTTGAGCTTAATTAAATACTATTTATCAGTAATAAAATCATCGTCATTATTTGCGGCTACAGACCGACGGAGTAGTAATTTTAAGATTCTTCGCATAAAAACATTGCTTTCATTTCTTTGCTTATTTATTTATTCAGTTATTTACTTATCCATCTATTTATTTATTTATTTATTTTTGTCTCTATTTCTAATTCAAATCAAGAATGTTTGATATATCGTTTTCAACGTCGTATCTGTTTCAGGCTGTTTTGATCTGATCTAGCGGTCAACAATACTGAGCAATTGTCGTGAACATTGCCCCATCCTATCGAGCGTCTCTTTCTTTTCATTTCTTTTTAGAGAGAACCCTTATATCGTCACACTGAAGAGTAACACCATTTTTCTTTTTGTTTTTGAAAATGAGTAGTCCCTATGTTATACCACATTTACACCAATGGTTCTCAACCATTTTTTGCTTTTATCTATGGGCCCCTTTGATTACTATTTTATTTTGGCGGACACCCATAGCCATTCGATGTTTATAAACTAGTTTTATAGACAAGTCTTTCAAAATTCCTATCTTGTTTTTCAACTTGTGTTAGTCGAACTATGTAAAATGTTAAGAGAAAAAAGCCTAGCTGATTCTTGCCATACATACCAATACATATGTAAAGCAAATTTTTTTTCGGGAGCCCTTCAAATTCTACTGTGGATCTCTAATTTACTATTTTGCTACGTGAAGCCCCAAAATTCTTATATGGACCCTGTTTGACAAGCACTGACTAACATGATCAAGCTGCTTTCAATAAGCATCTCGAGTAATATTCTTTAATTATTACAAAACCTAACATTTCACAACAGCATTTGATGATTTATTTACCGACAATCATTTTAATAGGCGATATCATGCTGTTGATTTCTAAACAGATATACCACATACTTGTTTTCTTTTTAAGAACTTCGTAAGTAGCAAGGAACAAATAATAATTCAATAAAACATTACTGGATCGATTTCTTCGACTAACAGTTCTTCGAATCGGTGCTCCAGCATGGCCGCAGTCTAATGACTGAAACAAAAAAAAACATAAAAGATAAGAGATGTGTATTGCACGCGTGTTTTTTCTTTATTTCTTAATTTTAAATTCAAACATCTGCTCCCCGACAATCTCTATAAGGAAATGATTGTTTACTGCGTGTTTGAACTACCAACTTTGTTTTCCTTTTCTTGTTAACCTGCTGTATTTGGGGCTTCTATATTGAAAGAAAGAGATTCGCAAACGAGTGATTGTTATTCCCGGTGAAGTATGTGGTATTTCTCTTTAGAAATCAACAGCATGATATCGCCTATTAAAATGATTGTCGGTAAATAAATCAAGTGCTGTTGTGAAATGTTAGGTTCTGTAATAATTAAAGAATATTACTCGAGATGCTTATTGAAAGCAGCTTGATCATGTAAGTCAATGCTTGTCAAACGGGGTCCATATAAGAATTTGGGGGATTCACGTAGCAAAATAGTAAATTAGAGATCCACAGTAGAATTTGAAGGGCTCCCGAAAAATGTTTTGCTTTCCATATGTATTGGTATGTATGGCAAGAATCAGCTAGGCTTTTTCTCTTAACATTTTACATAGTTCGACCAACACAAGTTGAAAAACAAGATAGAAATTTTTAAAGACTTGTCTATAAAACTCAAGCAATATTGAGTTCCATTCTTAAGCAGAAACTCACGAGCATAAATTGTTTCTTTTGCGCATTTTTTTTCCAATTTGCGTGGGAATATATCGGACAGCTGAGGACAAAACTTTCAGATTGTGCCTCGAATCTCTGGTGTATTTTCAGGGACTCGATTCACAATTTCTCTCAAAATACCGTAACCCCAAGTGGTATTTTTCGGAACGAGACTTATGGTACAAATCATAATCGCACTTTTAAATTTTCTGAAAGTGAGTGTGGCATTTACAAATACTAAGTGCATCAGAATATAATTTACAATTATTTTTATTGCTTCTGTATCACTATAGTTTTTCGTAAGTTCATAGAGTAAGCAATGGATATTACGCACTTTAAACATGTGATTAAATTTTACTAGACATTATAAATCGTACACAAACGGAGAGAAAAGGCAATAATCTAGATCAAGACGCTATATTCAACAAGTTAAACAAGATCCTGCCTGGGGGAGTTGAAGACGTATGACTAATTAATTTCCAAACAACACAATGACTATTATATCCATATGGACAAACGCACACACAGACGCACTTATATATTCTTACATACACACAAATATACACTTTTATTGCATATCCATATATATTTATATGTGTGTGTGTATATATATATATAATATATATATATATACATATATATATACAGACACACATAGAGGTGCAGGCATAGCTGTGTGGTAAGAAGCTTGCTTCCAAACCACATGGTTCCGGATTCAGTTCCACTTCGTGGCATCTTGCGCAAGTATCTTCGACCGAAGCCCTGTGAGTGGATTTGGTAGATGGAAACAGAGAGACGCCCCGTGGAATATATGTATATATATATATATATGTATGTATGTATTTATTTATTTTGGTGTCAGTGTTATATATATTGCTTGACAACCGATATTGGTGTGTTTACATACCCGTCACCCGTCACTTTTATTTCGCCAAAAGTTACTGATAGAATATATACAAGACTTACAAAGAGTAAGTCCTGGGGTCGGTTTCTTCTGCTGAAGGGGTTGTTCCATCATGGTCGCAGTCAACTGACCGAAACAAATAAAAGAATATATATAAACGCATAATATATATTATATACGCACATACTTTTGTTTGTGCGATTAACTTTGATTTTAGCATGAATCATTTCTCTCGTGGACACAATTTACAACCGATTTGAATGAGCATTTGAAATTATGTATGATTTGTACAGATGTATGATTCATACAGAGTATGATTCATACAGAAATCCTCAGTCTTAAAGTGGTAGGAGCATATCGTCGTGATCGAAGACGCTTAAGATGATATAAATCAATCATAGTGTAGACTAGGGATCCTCAAATATTTTTCTTTTATCTATGGACCCCTATGATCACTATTTTATGCTAGTGGACCCCCATAGCCATTCAATGCTCAAAAACTACTTTTATAGAAACCTCTTTCAATATTTCTATTTTGTTTTTCACATACACATAAACTTGTGCAGAATGACTATGTAAAATGTTGGAGAAAGAATCCTATATGTTTCTTGCAATACACAACAATACATCCGGCGAAAGCATAATTTTTTCAGAGTTCATTAAACTTGTGCAGAATGACTGTGTAAAATGTTGGAGAAAGAATCCTTTATGTTTCTTGCAATACACAACAATACATCCGGCGAAAGCATAATTTTTTCAGAGTTCATTAAAGTACTATTGCGGATCCCCAATTTGCTCTTTTATTGCGTGGATCCCCCAAAATCTGACATGGCTCCTGAGGGTTCATACGGATCCTGTTGAGAATCCCTTGCATAGACCTATGGCTGCATCAGTACGTTTATTTCTTTGTTTATCGAGATGGTGTAATACTGATTACAAATATATGCTTACGATTATTACGGCGACAAATATCATATGTGTCAGCCTTTCCTATGTCCTCTTTTCTATTTCACAACCTGAAATCAATGTCATCCCTGGTTTGTGCTCTCCAATCAAGAATATTTCTTTTTTGCGTATTTTAGGCAGTACGAAGTGAAAATGAGCATAAGTTTGATAATTATTTTGTGTCTGCATCAAGTGTCACCGGGTATAAACTCATTAATGCTGCATACCTTTTCGAGTCATTAAGCTTTATTCTGAGAGTCATTAATCTTGCACTGATACCTGTGAGAAGATATGTAGCATAATGATTACATCATTGCAGATCAGATCATACAAGTAAGGCACTTCTGTTGTTTTTTTTTTTCTCATTCCAAAATTAGATATAGCCGCCATCATATTCCTTCAGTTCCCATATGACTAAAGGATGGAATGAAAAACAAATAACACATTCTCTGACAAACTTCATCTTTTAGGCGAGAATTTACGGCTGGAAGGGTATTTATTGTAGATATGCTCGACTAGATCTGACTTGAGATTATACATTGCTGTATATAGACATACAGAGATATAGAAAAACAGGCGGGGCAGTAAAGGGCGGAGAAACAGATGGAGGTTAGAAAAAACTTACTTCAATGAGATAGCACTTTTAATCAACCATCGCATGTCAGAGTGTGGAATATTCTTAAACACATGAATACACGCAGGGCCATTTTAATGGTAATATAGCCACACCGCTGATAAATCAATGTACTGGGATTTTTGGTATTTATTTATTGACAGTAAGGTACATGATACAAAGACCAGAATTGGGCCCCTAGACCCGTGAGGCCCCTGAGCCACTGCCCAGGGTACTCTATGGTGGTACTAATTATATGTCGATATTAGAGTAGATATTCCTAATGTTGTGTTAGTCGCAATTAGTCCGCTGTATTCTGCTTGGCCATGATGTTGTTAGTAGTGGTGGAAGCATCGACAGCACATGCGCAGACATATATTTACAATGGTCACTTTATTTATTTTTTAGTCACTTTCACCTGATTATCACATTGCCAAACAGCGACAATCTCGATTGCGATGCACTGAATCTAATGACATAATTAATATACTACCAATTGTACCTGTCCCATTAGATTGAGAAAAAAATAAAACACCAATCAAGTGTCACCGTTTTTTGTATATTTCCGTTTGCATGATACGTTCCAGTGTCTGTTTCTGTCTTTAAAACTACTGAAGCCAGAATCAGAATGTCCTATATGATTAAACCAATTCTTTATTTGCAGTATGACATTTTCCATGTGTTATTTTTTTCCTTCTTTCAAAATATGTTTTAAAGCAAGTTATTTGATTATTTAGTAAACACAGCTGATTTTCATATGCATTGCAAATTAAGGTGCCTATTTAAAATCACATTATTCATAGGAAAAACAAACGGAAGAAAGTAATTGAAATGCGTAATACATATGGGTGGACTTATATCATAACTACATTCAATCGTCTGTAGTTAATTCAAATACTGACCACATGTAGTAAGAAAAATTTCATTTTCCTTCGTTAATATCTTTTTTTTTTAGTTAATAAGATTTTAAATGTATTTCGTCCTGGTTATATAACAGAATGAGATAGGATTGGATCACTAAAGTTTGGTTACACAATCAACGTTCTCTAACGTATGCCAGAATATGGTTACATAAAGAGTGAATAATTTTCATTAATACTGTTTAGTTATCGTGACCTTCTGACTCATCATAATCAGTCATGTTGAGATTTACGTTAGTAAAGCTGCTATTGTCTGTTACTATTCATCCAATTTTCAAATTTATTCCAATATCTATTGTTGTTTCTTGCAAAAAAAAATTGGCCATCTCCATATATAATTATTATTATAATAATAATGATAATGATAAAAATAATAATGCACACACGCACGTACACACACGCACACACACGTACACTCACATACACACACACACACAAACACACACACACAAACACACACACACATATATGTACTTTTCAAGAACTTTAGTACAATTTCATTACAAGGTAAGAAAGAAACAGAAAGCGAAATAGAAAAAAAAGTCGATATTATACGGCAGAAGACAGGGAAACAACAGACTGCTCACTCCAGAACAAATGCCTTCCTCAGCCGCGCCCCACACTTATGACTGCAATGGTGTTACCACGGAGAATGGCTAGTGACACTAGCTGCAGCAGCCTCTCCGACTCACGGAGCTTATTTCGCAGGCGAGCCGCCATTATCCCGATTTTGTGGAGGAAATCAGTAGTGCGGGTGTCTGAGAGTACCTGAGGTCTCGACGGCCATTGGCATAAGCTGAATACGGCTAGTAACGATCCCTGTATTGGCTACTTATTTCACAACCATCGGCGCGGGAAACGCTCCACACGAACGCAGCTTCGTGAGATGGTTGCGATCTGTAACCGGAAAAAGATATATAAACACGCAATGCGTATGTGCACATTAATTTGTAAAACGGATCCGAATAACAAAAACGCACGGTCAAACAAGTTATATGATCGTCTGTGTACCACGTCTGACACCACTACCACGCAGCTTTGCTGATATTTTCTTGATTTTCACTTATGTTGATGTTTGTATTAAATCCCAGTTCGCCATTGATTGAGCAGTCTATCATCAACGTAATTCTATCCATATCTACTTAGTATTTAATGCAAAGACTAAATTTTTCAATATGTCTGCCTTTATTTAATAAGACAGCGGGGTCTTATTTGAGGTCGATTTGTCTGTTACTGTTGGAAGGCCAAGCCAGTAGATCAGTCACTGCAGTGGTCCGGGTATCGCACTCTTCCAAGAAGCATTGTTCATGAGAGTACGAAAGCTAAATTGTAAGCGGGATCACATGCAGTTCTCCGGTCACTAGCGCAGGTTTGTCCTTCGAATGAATGACATTGCGGTTTTACTGTATAGTGCTGTGTGTCTTCTTCATTATTTATGAGATAACCCAATAGTTTCTTTTCTTTGTGAACCTGAGTTCTACAGAGTCTCTGTTGTTACTCGTGTATTTCAATAGCAAGATAGCTTGATGGGTGCTACTAACAAATGACACTCTAATTTAAAAAATGCAGGATAATTGGTAATTAATAAACTCCATAGTTACTTACAAACCTTTTTATACACACATTGTCTTTTTTCTTTTCATTCCTTTTTTTTTGATGCGGCGGTTACGCACAGCGTGCACTATATCGTTGTCAGATCGCATATGTAACTGGGCTCTCGCCAAAAGCAAGATTAAATAAACTTTCATCGTTTCACGGAGATTTGGAAGTAAATCTGGTGATTGTTGTCACGTGTGAATTAGATGTTGCTCAAAAACTGGAGTGAGACCTGACAAATTGGTCAGTTGAAAGTTTTGGTGCTCCTCCAGATGACAGATGCACATCGATATTGAGAAGACATGAAATGCAATTCTACCTTCAGGCAGATTGAGGCGTACGTAGAACAGCACCGTCTCCTACGTTTTCGTTCCGATTGGTGATCAAACAGCAGCGCATGGGTCAATTCAGTACCCTCATCATTACCCGGTGCCCTTCCATATGATGAGTGTACTCTTATTAAAGTAACACAACGCCTTCGTTGTAGAGCTGCAGTCGACAAATTCGTCCTGCATCCTTTACCTTGTTGCTATTCGGTCGGCAGATTCCTTCGTCATGCCACCCTGCATGACATCATCAGAAGGCTGTCTTGCTGTAACAGCTAAAGCCAGTATGTCTTGACATTGACCACGGAGGCGGTAAGCGCCCCGACGAATTAACCCACTTCCCAAAAGAGGGAAAAAATCTCTAATCTGGGTCGCGACGTCCTGCGACATATTCTCTGTCTGAAAACAGGCAGCAACTATAGCACAGACATATATCGCCGCTTTCAATGCAGAGGAGAAGAAGTTAAAGAAGGTCGGAGCCTGACCGGCCGCCACGCGTTGTTTTCCGATCGCCGTCGAACCTCAGTTGTTTTTTAAACACCGCACTGCTGATTTCCTCCGCAAAATCGCGATAGAAGCAGCTCGTCTGAGGAATTTTCCGCTGTTATACCTGCGAAGGATAGTTTAATCGTTCATACTTTTAATATTTTTTTACTTTTATTTCTTTATTCACAATTATTCATTATTTTTGCTTATTCATAGTCGTATAACGGCATATTCAACAAAACACTGCGTAATTACGAAACCGTATCATACGAATGCCATTTAATTTATAGAAGTTGAAAATTTCAAAATCGCTAGACTTCTTTTCTTCACTGCAAAATGATTTGTACTTCTTTTCAAGCATAAATATTTAAACTGTGATTGTCAATCTAAAATGAAACAGAATAGAATAACGTTTTCTCCGAACACTTTGAAAAGGGGAGTCTTTACCGAAAAGTTATACAGATATTAAATAGCATATGCGAAAGAATACACTGTTTTCACTTTGTTTTCATTTATTACCATCATCTTGCGTATTTTCCTAATGTCTTTTTACGTATTATTCAACTATTCTTTGAAAACATATCATTTAAATATTAATGATCATACTTACGCGCATACTTTTCTTGTTAATCCCCACCTCAGCTTTCTAAATCAGAAGACAAACGACGTTGCAGTATCTTTGTGTCTTTCTTTTACATCAAGAGCAAACAAACAATTCCACAGTATTCTTATTTTGTATGTGATCTGAAGGATTGCACGTGAATTGAAAATATCTAGTTATCATTTCTAGCGCATAAGACGAGCACATACAAGAGTGCTCGTTAGCTCGTACAATCATCTTATTATTATAGTGGTGAACATTATCATTATGACAAACATGTGTGTAGGCCGTGGAGACTGCCAGTGCAGATTATATGAGCTAAACTACACATCCTTCGATTGGTTTTAGTGTACCATATCTACGCAGCTTTGTGTTGCCCTCCAATTATAAACTAGACCATTAGACTTCTCTTTGACAAATAAATAACTAATGAAGCTATTGTTCACTAATATATTGTATATAATAATGAGCGAGATTGGAAACAGATTACGAAAACCAGTCTGCTAGAATATTATTTACAGTGCAGCGAAACGAAATAATTTATAGCTCTCCCTCAGACATCTTAATACGATATAAAATAAGCTTTTAGGATCATTCCATTTGTTAGTTGTTTTCTTCTTCTTCTTCTTCTCTTCTTCTTCTTCTTCTTCTTCTAAAGATGAAAAATCCACCTCCTCCTCCTCATCATCATCATTATCGTAATAATAATAATAATAAAAAAAATAATAATCATAATAATAATAATAATCAAGGTTTTTGTTATTGGTGATGATGATAGGCCTGTCGTTGCTATTGTCGCTGTTGTAGCTCTTATTGTTGTTGTTGTTGTTATCATTATTATAAATGTGGCAAACTGCATTATTCGTTAAAGCAGTTGGAAAATGTCTTGAAGCATTTATTCCGACTCTTTCACGCTCGCTCGTTGTTCAAACCTCACGAAGGCCAAATCTGCACTCCGTAATCCAAGGATCGACCAAATTAAGTATGAAGGAAGTACCGCGGTCGACAATATCGATTAACCTCAGATTCAGCCCAGGAAAGTCTTGCCCCCTGTGCGTAAACCTAGAAACATTCGTATTACTGTACAAACATGTGATGAACACAATTTAACATGCATCACATATTGATTGCCATAATAGTAGGAATAGATGGGATTGTTGCAACGCTGTCTTCCAAATTTGATTAATTATAAGTTTATTAAAAGCAATGAGCTTAACACCAGTAATTTACATAGCAGTTGCATACTTGGTACAAAGGGAAGAAACAGGTTTCTGTATTATCAGAACTATATTATAAAGAATGGTATTTTCAAAGAAAAATAGCAAATGAGGGGAAAGTTTAATTAGTTCAGGAAATCGTGGAAGTATGGCACTGAGGCAGCTGTTAATTTTCATACTGGAACAAAGTTACAGTTTTAGAAAAGCAAGGAATAGGCGAGTGTCCAGGACCTGTATATACATACATACACTCATATATACATATACACAAACATGCCTGGATACAAACCTACCTACCTACCTATCTACCTACCTACCTACCTACCTACCTACCAACCTACCTACCTACCTACCTACCTACCTACCTACCTACCTACCTTCTTACCTACCTACTTCCCTACCTTCCTACCTACCTACTTACCTACCTACCTACCTACCTACCTACCTACATACATACATACATACATACATACATACATACACACCTATATGTGTACTCATAGTTGAGTGCTTATGCCTCATATTTTAACATACATTTATAGATACATGTGGACACCCATGGCTTAGTTGATATGGTGTTGAACTCATGATCGTAAGGTTGTGGTTTCGATTACTGGACCGGGCGATGCGTTGTGTTCTTGAGCAAAACACTTCATTTCACGTTGCTCCATTCCACTCAGCTGGCAAAAATGATAAATCTGTGAGGGATTGGTTTCCCATCCGGGTGTGGAATTTCTACGCCACTGAAACCGTGAAACCAGCCCTTATGAGCCTGACATGGCTCGAACATTTTTATACATACATACATACACACACACACATACATGCATACATACATACATACATACATACATACATACATACATACATACATGCGTACATACGTACTTAAGTATATAACACAGTAGTGCACTTAGTTTCGGGTCTCCAACGGACCAGTGAATGATGAATAATATTTCTACCCATTACTTGTTAACAAACTGCAGATGGAAGATGACTATTCAGTCCAGTCGGTGATCTCAAACTTTTTCCGCAGCTACAACTTGGATATCTCTTCTCAAATATTTGCAATGCGGCATCGTATCACTTGATATTGTATACAAATAGATTTGGCTTGAGAATATTAATTGAAAGACAACTATTTTTTCCATGATTGGTAGATGTGTTTTTGTTGTTCTTTTTTACTTTTCGGCTGGCTAACATTTATTATTAAGCTTACTTTTGCTTTTGTCCATGTATGAAAGTCTCAAAAGATTAGGCACAGAAAGGCAAACTCGGAAGATTTGAAAGTATTATTTATATTTACCATTATTCTTTGTGTCTCGTTTCGATTTAGCGTGTTTAATGCGATTCTATTCACAAAATATATGGATTTATGACAATAATTTCGCCACCATGATGACCTATCAATCGCTGTTATTTCCAAATTTCCACTTGAATATTACTTTGTTTTTAGATGAGATTTATGGCAGTCTTTTTCAGACATAAGTTTGATTTGTAGCAGCGGATTTTCACAGAACATATTTCTCCATATAGTAGACTTTTTGGAACTATTTTATCTTCTGTTCAATCTACATGACCAACTTGATCATTAGAGAGCTCCTATACTACCTGTATGTTAGTAGATAGACAAAAACACGAATATATAACTGTTATCAAATTCAAAATTGTTATTTTTCCTAAGATAGTCGTGGTTTCTAAATTCTGTTTGCAGTTTCGTGAGTAAGGTTTATATGTAGGCGCAAGCGTGGCTTTGTGGTAAGAAGTTTGGTTCCGAAACACATGGTCCCGTGTTCAGTATAACAGCGCGGTGCCTTCAGCAAGCTGTCTTCTGCTCTAACCTCAGGCCGGCCAAAACCTTGTGAGTGGATTTGGTAAATGGAAACTGAAAGAAGCCCGTCGCATATATATATATATATATGTGTGTGTGTGTGTGTGTGTGTGTGTGTGTGTTTGACTCTCCACGCCACCATCGCTTGACAACAATGCTGGTGTGTTTACCTTCCTGCAACTTAGTGGTACGGCAAAAGAGACCCATAGAGTATGTACTAAGCTTACAAAAATTAAGACTTGGTGTTGATTTCTTCGACTAAAACTCCCTCAGAACGGTGATCCAGCATGGCCGCAATCAAATAGCTGAAACAAATAAAAGAATAAAGAAATATCGGTATGTCAGCATGCGTGAGACAGATTGTGGTAAGAAGCTCTCAAGAGATCTGCAGAGCAGGTCTTCAGCGTAGGTACCAACATCAAGCAAGTGTTTCGGTCCTTAACTTCCGCAACACATGGCCTGACCAACTACATAGCAAAGGAATGCCTCCAATATCTCCAAGTTATCATATAACGAAACAGACAAACATAACTGAGACCGTATTCAAAATTGTAATTTAGTCTCATATATTCGTGACTTCTAAATTCTCTTTGCAATTTCGTCAGTGAGGTTTATATATCGTTATATCTGTGTGCGTGATCGAGATTGTGAAATCTAGCTCGATAGGAATCAAAGCTACAGAGGCCTGCAGTTAGACGTTATAAACAGTGCATGTGCATGTAGAGACATAGAATTACATAAATACTCTAAAATGCTTAGCCCTGTTGTTTCTGGGTCATTTTTATCGCAGTCGGTGTATGCTGTGAAGCCTGATTCCAAAGACGCCAACTTACATAGGTTTTATTGTTAATTGTTTCCTTGTTGCTCCTGTTTCTGTTGCAGTAGCTGAGTTTGTCATTGTCATCATTGCTGTTGTCATCGTCGTTGTTGCTGTTGTTATTGATCTCAAATCTATTTTGGTAGTTTGAAAAGAATTATTATCAAAACTATTGAAGTAGCAATCATTCGTTTTTACTTTGTTTTTAGAAACAATATTGTAGTTAGAACCGAATATTTAATTTGTCTTAAGTTAATGTGTGCCATAGTATTCTTTCTCTAAATGAAACACTTATGTCAGCTTGACAGAAACGACATTTATATGCTTTATTTTGTAGGTTAATTGACAGCGTTAAGAAAACCTTCTCTGGCTTGTCTTCCCTTGAATATGATTATGTAGGTTGCGATTTGATGGAGAATTGGATATTTAGCTGTTACATCTAAGAAATTAAAGAATCACATAGTTGCTGGCGCTGGTGGTATGCTACGTTGTCAAACATATTGTTTAGAGATTACCTCTCAAAGACATGCTCTGAACGTTGAAAGCAGGCGGTATGGAAATATGCTAGACGGTTACATGTGGCAAATAATGTTGTGATCAAAGGAAGGAAATTATATTTCCATCAGATTTTCGATCCCTGTTACTGTCTGTCAATCGCAACTCCGTCGGTGCCAAACTTTTTAAGTAACAAGAAATTGAATTTGAGTTCAAACGGGATGGAACTGGAACAGATACAAAAAGGTCTCGTGTCTGACGCAACCTTCGATTGCTACCTTATTTATCGTCGCCGAAACAATAAAAGGCAAAGTTGAACTTGACCAGATTTGAAATTAAATTAGAACTTGTAGTTTCGGAAGATATTCAACAACGCATTCTAAATAATGTACTAACAAATTTTATATTTCGCTGATTATATGGTAAGAATGAAGGCCATCAATCCTTGGCTGTAGGTAAAATAATGCGATAGACAAAGTACAAATCATCACGATTTTTGCAAACGAAATCAAATTTTAAATAATTGCAGTAGTTTTACAGGGTCACTTCAAATGGAAATCTATTGAAACTTCAAAACTAAGAACTCTATGACTCAGAGCCCAATCCTATAGAAGAACAAATGTTTTAAATTAGCCTTAATATATTTAACGCAGGATACATTAAAGGTGTTCCGTATCTAATATTGTTCTCATTTGTTCGCAGAAGAACTTCTAGTCACTGAGCTACACAGTATACATTCTGGTGCATTTATTTAGTGAATCGCTAATCTATGTTTCAGAGATTATTGCCTAATTTTTGCATTGTTGCTGCCGTCATGCAGGATATGAAGGAACGGCATTCCTAGATTTCTTATTTTCTCACACCATCCGGAATCCTTAAAATACTATCAATCATTGATTAATATTCTTTCCTTAGCCGTATCAATATTTCTGATAAAGCGTTATCTTTACAATAAAACACATAGTTGTTCTGTTGAATGGCTATGAGATGCACGTGTTTCAATTCAGCAAACGAGATGTACAGGTGTTGGATGGAATAATTAAAAGAAATGCGAGGAAGATTTTCCTGCTCAGCTGACTTGCAAACCATGGAAAAGCTATCCATAACAAGGACAACAGAGGCAGAGATGTGTGAAGAACATGGAAGATACATACATACAAACGTATATGAGTGGGTGCGCGTGTATCCATGTGTATGTATATGTGTGTTTAAGCAAATAAATGTTCAAGTGTCTTCTTATATGGCAATGAAAGTATATTTATAGATAAATATTGCACAGAAGAGAGATATCAAATGTGTATATTGTTACATGGAAGAGAAATAAAAGATGTTGTTCTCTGAGTTTGGAAAGAAGTAAAATTTGTTGATGGAGAAATCAGAATGAATAGAGGAACACTGAAAGGTACATAAAAAGAAAACTAGAGGTATCTATAAAAGAGACTGAATAGGAGATCAAAAGAAACGAACCGATGCTTAAGCAGTATTACGATAAAGCTGTACAAAATGAATTCTTTCAGAGCTTAGATACAAAGAGCTATGGATGGTTAATCTAATTTAAATTCCAGTGAAACTTGTTCACTCATTAATATACAAGTGTTAGAAGCGAGGAAGTGAGAGAAATTGAGGTGTGAGGTAGTGTCATCGCAAAGCTTGTTACAAATTCTATACAAAGCAGGAAAAAATGGCATTTTATTGTTGTTATAGAAGATATAAATATATTTGCTGGAAAGCACAATATTGGAAACATAACCGCACGGTTATGGGCTTAACAATAGCTCAGACAAAACAAACAACGTTCATTCAAATTAATCCCCTGTTATTTTAATTTTAAAGAATTATCACCGAACTCAAATTTGGATTATTGACGTAGTCTGTTCTAATGTGAAATACAGTTACCAAGAAATAGAATGCAGCTTGAGAAATTGATAACAGCGAGCATATAAAACGCGACAAAATTAATGCTACAACATCTATGACTTTTATTCACAGACGTTAGGTTCTCATGGAAGCAAATCATATGATGTACACGAATTATCGTTTATCACGAGGTGGGGTGATGTGATATAAATGAATCAGCGATGAATGAATCATCCTCACGCCCATTGTAAATGAAACGAGCGGTAGATTCTTAGACACCAAAGTCACAGCCCACAGATGTAAAGCTTCTACGGTCACGTACATTCTAAAAGAAATCGCTCGTCAACGTTGCTTTTTAGGATCAGGCCTTCCTTGTTTTTCTATTCACTGGTCCCATGTCGATGAGTACAAATACGTAAATTCGTGAAACAATACGCTTTCTCATTGCAAGGTTGCGTTAACACAAGCAATAGTCAATGCCTTCTGGGCAACTGAATTCCAATTCCTGCAAATCATAATATGGTTCACAACTGAGCGCACCGTGTTAGCTGAGATCAGTAATAAATGAATCAGTGAAATAAGAAGAAACAACCGCAATAGTTATCTTAGTGGCAACTCAGTAGAGAACTACAAATGTCTTATTGTGGTGTAAAGCCAATATTAGTCTAAATATAGCTACTTTTGTCATCATTTCATCTATTAATGGAGAAAACTTCAACGGTGTTTTCGGTGTTTCATCTATTAATGGAGAAAACTTCGACGGTGTTTTATAAAAAATAAATAAAACATAGAAGTTAATAAACGAAAAGAGACTTCGGAACAAAAATAAAACACTGCCAATTCACTCTTTTGATCTTTGACTCAACACCAGTCCTTTTATTTAGGAGATACATGGTCAAGGACAAGCCGGTTAAGTATATGCTGTATTGATATCTAACAGTCCATTTTCGAGTAAAATTTTACCACGCACAGGGAACACACATATTAAATACATTGTCACGCACATACAGATGTCAGCGCAGAAGAACAAAGTTGAGTAAGCAAGACAAGAGGGAAAACATGGAACAGAAAGTCATTGATACAGTTACAGATTGTGTGATGAAAAACGTATTAACTAGAAATAATACGAATAAAAACTAACGTGAAGATCAAATAAATAGTGCATGTGTTTAGTTGGCAAAAAAATATGACCCTCCCCAATTACAATAATATCTGTTTCAGCACATTTTTTCATCTCAAGAATCTTGCAAAATAAATACATACACGTAAAATTCTTAACAATGATTTTTAAATTTCAGAAACACTTAATGTGCAGGATGTGAGACTACGTTGGACAGAACGCCTTTCAAAGAAAATAAAACAGGAGGTCAATGCTGCTGACTTCAAGAGTATGACCTGTGGCCAACGAATTAACATAGTCATTGAGGCGTCGAACAGAATGCTTTGTCCTATTTGTTCCAATACTGAGAGGTCTGAGATCAAATCCCACTATTGCAGAGTGAGCAAACTAATTACACATCTTTTCTGCATATAAATTTTTAAGGGGCCCTTCGATTCGAATGTAGGCAAGCCCGCATGCATACACATACATGCATATATACATATGCACATACATTCATACATACACACACACACACACACACATATATATATATAAATATTTTTGTATTCACACACACACACACACATACTCATACTATATAGTTATATGCGTGTGGATGTAAGGTAAGAAGCTTCCTTCCCAGCCACCTGGTTCCTGTTTCGGTCCTACTGTGTAGAACTTTGGGCAAGTGTCTATACTGTTATAGACTGTGAACGACCAAAACATTGCGAGTAGATTTGGTAGACGGAAACTGAAAGAAGGCTGTCGCGTATGTATATATATATATGTGTGTGTGTGTGTGCGTGTGTGTGTGATGTGTGTGTGTGTGTGTGTGTATGTGTGTTTGTCCCCCCACCACTGCTTGAAATCCGATGCTGGAGTTTTTATGAAACCCGCATTCCATTGGCTTGGCAAAAGAGGCCGATAGAAATACTAGGCTTACAAAGAATAAATCCTGGAGTCTATCTCTTCGACTAAAACCGGTGTCAAATGACGGAAACAAGTAAAAGAATAAATATGTGTATGTATATATATATATATATGTGTGTGTGTGTGTTAATATATATGTATGCATGCACGTATGTATGTAGGTCTGTATACATTTGTGCATAAGTGTGTTTGTGTGTGTAAATAAAATATATGTGAATAACAAATAAGGTAGCAGATACACTCTTAATTTATCAAAATCATATCTAAATTTATTTCTTGTCTTTTTATAAATATCAATTTACTAAGGGTAGAGGATTCCCAGTCTCCTCGCTCCTGTCCCTTTTGGTCGCCTCTTACGCCAAGTAAAGAATACGGCAATTGCATTTTACCAATCCCCACCATCCAGTCGCAGGGGCTTTTCTAGTTAACTCATATCTGAGACCCTTACAGGTGCTATCACTCCGGGCCAGAGTAGACCTTTGAACAATAGTGGCTAAGAGATGGTTCCACACTCCGCAAAACCTGAAACCAGGATCCCATGGCCCCAATACCGGATGTAGTTTATAGTCATATTGCGGACTGGAGTTGGGAAATGAATGCAATGCCTGGTGTGTGTCTTGTTGAGGATACCCGCTCCTAAAAAAATATTGGGGAATAGGCCTGGGTATATGCATACGTATGTATATCTAACTAAATTCTAATTATGACCAACTCCAATACAGAAATTCACGAAAGCAATACAAAAATGTCCCTTCCTTTCAGCAATCGCAAAACTCTACGAACAGGGGAGAAGCACTGCAAAACAAAGACGTGAAGTATCTCACAAACGGAGATGCAATAATAAGAGATGTATAAAGGGAGAGAGACTGAAGGAGGTAGAGATACTGGGAAAGAGAAAGAGTGATAGGAAAGGAAGACGGCGAGAAAAAGACATTTACTGATTTAGAGAATAAATTATGTGTGACAGTAGAATAAAGAAGGGAGACGGGATGGTGGTGGGTGGATGCTAATGGCGATGAGTTTATATAAGGGCAAATTATTTACGTTCAGGTCGCCAGACGTTGTAAATACAAAGATAAGCACAAGATGTTATTAAGGAATAACGGAAGAAAAGTGGAGTCTCACGCACAGAGTGACGACAGATAGAGCCGTAAGAACACAGAGGCATTCTCGCACACACATGCACGCACATACTCACATACGCGCACACAAGCCTACCATATTTAAGTCGTATGTGCGTAAATGTGTGTAACTGTGTTAAAGCATGGTTCGTGAAATATGTGTATATAGTGTTTATATTGTGATAATGTGAGCGTAATACATACACACACGAATACAGATAGATATGTTTGTCTGGATGCATGTATGCTTGTATGCTTTCGAATGTATGCTTGCCTGTGTGCTTGTGTGTGTATTTATGTATGAATACAAAAAGAATGGGGCTAATGGTGATAGATAATAAATATTACACATATACATGACATTTTGGAATACATCTTGTAATTTCAGGTGGCATGTATTATGATTACAGCAGTGGTAGTGATGGTAATGATGCTGCTTCTGTCGTCAGTATTGTTGTTGTTGTTGCTGTCATTGTTGCTAGTGGTGATACTGGTGGTGGTGATGGCGAGAATGTTCTTTGTTTGTGGTGGTGATGAAGTGATATTGTGACGATTGTGGTTGACATTCTTTGCTAAATATCATTTTCTAGTAATACGTTTATAGTGCTGGTGATGTTACAGCAAATTAGGTCGATATCTACATTTAAAAAAATGAGCTGAGACGGGGTTCGCAAATGCTTACAAAGCAAAACTTAGAGAGAAAGTGATACATGTGCATCTGGTGGTCCACAGTGGACTGTGTACGTAGATAGCTAATTTAGAACGTAGACGTCTATGTAGCTGCGAGAGATCTGCTTAGGGGCCCGCACTGAAAAAAGTATAGTACAAGTCAATTATAGAAACATTTATTATATTAATCAAGAGTGAAAATCGTCGAAAGCAGCCGGGGTGTTGTTAGCAGTCACATGCGGCCCTGCAACCCGCGGTTGAGAGGAGCTAATGTAGACGCTTCGTATAGATATCCTCGTCACTGTTTCTCGTCCCTGTGGCTAATTTACAAAACAATTAAATTAAGACTACCTGTGATGTGAGCCTACTGGACTGAACAAATATTCAATGCTGGTGATGACTAGTGCCCTCTGTGATGTTAATGACATATATATTTCTAACTTTCGGTTTTAAGATTGCGTATAAGCCACCGTTATTTTACACACACACACACACAGACACACACACACACGCACACACACACACACACACACACACACAGACACACACACACACACAAACACACACGCACACACACACCACACACACACATATATATATATATATATATATATATATATATATATATATATATATATATATATATATACAAAATTTAAAGGACTGACCACTAAAAGTGGACGGTCAACATGCTAGATATAGACGTCAAAATCGCTATTTTCCACAAAGAATGTGTTCTGAAATAAAAAAAATCTCAGCACAAATGAAAGCAAATAAAAATAAGCAAGACAAATGAAAATATACGAAATAAAAAAAAATATATATATATATATATATATGTATATATAGGGGCAGATGGAAGAGAAAGGTGTCTTGCAAAGTTTGTGCTCAAGGTAGTGTCATAATATTGAAGAAGGTGCAAGGTGGATGGCATCTTTTGTACTGGTTTGTGGTACTGATGCTCATATCGTTGTTAGTTTCGATGATGGTAATGAATATAGGTAATGAATATAGTAGTTACTCTATACCAGCAAAGTCAATGTTGATCTATGACCAAAAGACATTTCCTGATATTTTCATATAAGCATCAAGCATTTTAGATTGTAATTCTTGTTGCGGAAGATCTAGTAGTTATTGCTAGTAGGACTAATGACCATTCTGATGTCCCCCTCCTCTCACACATTTCTTGTTCTTGCTGGTGGTGTTATAGGTGATAGTACTTGTCATTCGTCGAAACTTTAGCTACAGTGACAGCTGTATATTAGGTCGATTAACTGGAACTTTACTAAAGCCTGTTGTATGATCCAACATAACCTTTAGTGTTAAAACCATATAATGCACCTAAAACTATGCATTAGGCTAGGAGCACTGGTGTCCGTCCATTTTAAATATTCCCCTGTCCAAAACAAGTTCATCCATGTTTATTTTCAGACTTTTAGTTAACCCATATCTCATATGTTACGAGTAATATCACTCTTTCCTTTCATAAGTTCCTCTGGCATGGACACCAGAGAAACATATTCTGTGTGTCACATGTATAATGCATAGGAAAAGCAAAAGGTTAAATCTAGCTTAAAATACGAAGCAGATTTCACCACAATTCCTTGCAAAGATAGCGAATACACAGATACGCCGTTCTTATTTTGATATTCTTGTATGGTGTGATGATATGGAATGTGTGCAGCTTTATAGATTCATATTCTTGGGCGAGATATTCTTACATAATTCTCGAAAGTTTCTCTCACACTTAATTTCATTTTCTGTTTGCCAGTGTGAAAATGTTGGTATGTATGTGTAAACGCGCAACAAACAGACATTTGGGAATTAGTACATATTCAAAAGACAGCTTTATAATGTAGATAAGTGGCAAAGTATACGTAAAATATGTTTACAAATGACAGAACTGTGAAAGAGAGAAAATACAGATTGTAGTAAGAAATGGAAATGGAATATGCATTGTTGCAGAGCTAAATTAATACACTACACACACAGAAACTACACAGATACACTCAGACACACACAAACACACATGCCATACACACATACATGTTTATACACATACTAAAATATGTATATACGTGCAAAGACACAAACGTATATACATATATATAGTAGATGATATATTTTACACGTACTCATATTTGTTCATCAAATTAATGCTAGATGTAAAGACAAGCGCATGCATAATATATGTGTCGTTGCATGCGCGGATGCGAGGCACACACACATACATATGCGAGTGTTCATATGTAGGAATGTGTACGTACTTATGTACATATATGTTTGCATCTATGTATATACTCTGACACGAAACTTGCATTCGACACAGTACTAAACATCTTGCAATGCTTGCCACTGGAACCTACTATGGGAACTGAGAGGTGGCCAAAGCATTCTACAAAATTTTGCCACTCACATCCACTGACGTAAGATAGATGATAACCGACTCATTATTCATTTATTCAGAGACGAGTATCGTCTGATAAGATGATGCAGTCACCATGTATGTATGTATATATGTATATATGTATGTATGTATGATTGTATGTATGATTGTATGTATGTATGTATGCATGTATGCATGCATGTATGTATGTATGTATGTATGTATGTATGTATGTATGTAATGATTCTCAAGGTACTTTATTATTATTATTATCAAACGCAATGCAATAGGCTGTCAGCATCTTTAGAGCACTGGACGAAATATTTAGTTGCATTTCGACCGTCATTTGAGTTCAAATTCCGCCGTGACCGACTTCGCTTTCATTCTTTCGGTGTCGAATAAATAAGTACCAGTTGTAATTTCACCCAAATTTTCTGTCCTTGTGCCCATAGTAGAAATAATTATTAAAATCAACCGTCTATCAAACCAAATCAGCAACAGATCAAATCATTTTCTTCATGCACGTCTCCGCTCCTTCTGTATCTATATACCTCACTTTTCACGTTATTTTCACAGATAATCACCCATCTCCTGCCACACTCACTAAATGTTCATACACCAAGGTATTTGAAATTTTCAGCTACCTTGAGCGACTTACCATCTCTCATTTTCACTGACACAAGCTGAATATTGCTGCCCTGTTTTCTTTGCGTTACAGTACAATCCTACCTTCCCCGATCCCTACTCTAATCTGCTCAGCTCCTCCTGTGCTTTATCTGCCCTCTCTGTTACTAATGTTTGGTCATCAGCATGGTCTAGGTCAGTCATTGTTGCTGCTTGATGCCATCCTATTCTTTGCCTACGCAGTTTGAATCCCAGTTCTTCCTCCTTGCCCCCATACGTTCTAGATAGGCAATAAAAGTTATAGTGCTAGCGATGTAGAATCCAACATGTCATACTAGATTATGCGTGACGTCTACGCTCCCTCTTTCTCCCTTTAACTTACTGTTACTTTCTACCCCTCTCATTCTTTGTAAATATATATATATGGCCGCAGCCTTCGGGCTGAAACATTTTAAAGGATTTATATATATATATATATATATATATATATATATATATATCTTTTACTAGTTTCAGTTATTTGACAGTTGCATGCTGGAGCACCGCCTTTAGTCGAGCGAATCAACCCCAGGACTTATTCTTTTTAAGCCTAGACCTTATTTTATCGGTCTCTTTTGCTAGGTTACGGGGACGTAATCAACAAGTATCGGTTGTCAAGCGATGCTGGGCAGGGGGACACTGACGCAACGACATATACACACACAAAAATATATACATATATACGACTTTGGTCGGCCCGAGGCTATAGTAGAAGACACTTGCCCAAGGTGCCACGCAGTGGGACTGAACCCGGAACCATGTGGTTTGTAAACAAGCTACTTAACACACAGCCAATATAATTTATATATATATATGTATTATCATACACATGCACACATACAAACACACACTCACACATATATGTAATGTATGTGTGTGTGTGTGTGTGTGTCTGTGTGTGTGTCTGTGTGTGTGTGTCTGTGTGTCTGTGTGTCTGTGTGTGCTATTGTGTATGTGCACGTGTATAAACTTTAAAATACTCAATACTTTCACATGCAGATATAAATAACATTGAACTTTATACCATACATTTATAAACAACATTTTTTGATGGAAAAGCAACAACGGAAATCATCGGCCCATGCCTTACTTACTGGGGTTCCTATGGTGTAAAGAGCAGCAGGTCGTGGTAACCACGCAAGAAAGGGATGGTTCGGTTCCCGTCAGTTCATACGCTGTTATTTTTCAATTTTCGTTTGTCGTGATGCATACATTTTTTTCATGACACGCTTACATACACACGAACACAAACACATTCATGGACATACACACATAACCGTACCACCATATTCACACGCAGAATATATGAATTCATATGTTTATAGATGTGTATGTGTATGTCTGTAGGAGGGAGTGTTTGTGCATGTGTGTTTGTATTCGTGTCTTTGTGCGTGTGTGTGTGTGAAACTTGGCTGTATGGTAAGAGGTTTGCTTCCCAACCACATGGCTCCGAGTTCGATCGCACTGTGTGACACCTTGGTCAAGTGACTTCTACTCTAGCCTCGAGTCGACCAAAGACTTGTGAGTGGATTTTATAGATAGAAACTGAAAAGAAGCCCGTGGCTTACTTTTTATTCCTTCATTAATGTTTGATTTTATCTGTATTTTTCTCTTATTCAATGTTTTTAGTTGACATGCTGTGTGTGCCTGATTAATATGTTTGAGATATTTCTCAACATATGAAACTATTAGTAGCACTTAAATACAAGTATTGTGTTCTTAAGATGGAGTACTTTTTTATTGAATTTTCTATCACAGAACAGTACATTATATATATATATATATATATATATATATATATATATATACCGGAGTAAGCGCATAAATGTGAAACAAGGTAGAAAAAAGAGTACTCAAATACAAGAGGTAGAGTAATATGCTTTATTTAAAAGCAGCAGAAATATAACAAAAGCTGTTACTCAGATTTTCACGTTCCCGCCGTCGGACTGACCGACGAACGGAGCGTGAAACTGAGTAACAGCTATTGTTATATTTCTGCTGCTTTTAAATTAAAAAAAATACATATATATATAGTATTCTTATATAAGTTTAAATCTTATGGCGATCACCGTGAAATGACTAGGGAAAATAGTCTAATAACAGGGCATATAAGCCCTCGACAGAGAAAAGAAGGAATCCCTAGCCAAGAGGGACCCGAGCCCATATCCCATTGTTAACTCGACTGTGTTACCTTTACCCCAGTGAACCAGCCTCTATTCTTCTATCAAAATTAATAACTATATTAGTTCATATTTGTTTTTATGTAAGCAAACTTGCTATAAATCCTTTCAGTTCGAATGGTTTTGTTATACGGCGCCGTATTAAGGTGGTTCGACGCGCAATATTAAACCAAGAAGGAGAAACTCAATTGTTACTAATACACACTAAGGGTCTATTGCAGCACCTACATTGCTAGAAATAAGAGTCAAAGACATTTGAAGCCACAAGCATAACACAAATCTATGTACTGACACAGGAGCTGACCGCCTCATAGCGAGAGAGGGTACTGAATTAGCAAACCAATTTCACTTGAAAGTAACGCTCATTAGTAGTATTAATATTCGCTTATAATTAAGTCAAATCCAACAGTTTATAGATTTTCTTGTAAGAATCAATGTAGTAGAATATAATACAATATATATATATATATCCTTAAAAATGTTTTAGCCGAAATATCACAATAAAATAAGTACCGGGCTTAACAAACTTTACCTGTTTCGGCAATCTAATGGCCGGAACAGGTAAAAGATAAAAAAGGGGGAAAAATAAATGTATATATGCATTAATATACGTACGTATGCATGCATATATAATTTTGATGTGCCATATACTTACAACATACTACTTTATATATATATATATATATATATATATATATATATGCATATATTAATTTATAAAAATATAAGGATAACAATCATGTTAATGAATTTTTATCAAGTAGCCAGCATGCAATAAGAATTTATAGGCAATTAATACATTAAATTAATAATAATGTACATAAGTATGTGATTATATCAAGGGAGATAGGGCGAAAACGGTCTGTCTCCAGCAAGTTTGAAGTGCTGATACATTTATAAAACTACCCAAAACTCCAGTTAAATATACGCATGGCTGAAAGCGGGACAGTGAGAGAAAATTAAAAACACTTCACGTAAATTTTGAATTGGCTCCAATATCTGGATGATAGCAAAAATTATGCTTTTTTCTTTCGTCAACACAATAGACGGTGGGGGAGGAAATCTAAGTCCAAATAATTGTACATACCGTATGCACAATTATTTTGACTTATATTTCCACCCCCACCGCGTATTGTGTTGACGAACGAAAAACGCTTCCGTTGGACTTAATCCATAAATTGGAACCAATTCAAAATTAACGTGAGCTTTTTTCAAGTTTTTGTCACTAGCCCGCTTTCAGCCACGTGTATATTAAGCTAGGGTTTTGGGTAGATTTTATTATTATATATATGTGTGTGTGTGTGCGTCCGTGCGTGCGTGTATATGTGTGTGTGTATATATGTATGGTCTCTAGGCCCCTTCCACCTGCACATACACGCTCTCACATAACACGCGCGCGCACCTTCGTTTTGGGATCAGCATTACTTTATTATCTCCCCTTCTTCCTAGCACTCCTGTGTGACCCATTCGCCATGATAGATCGCTACCCACTATACCTTTTTTTTTATATTTCCTCTCCATGTTTATTTCTGTGTTCCTTTCTGTAGAAGGGCGTAGGCTCGAAACGTAAAAGACTCTTCCCGAGTGTCAAAATAATATAGCTGTTTGTTTACACACCAATCTTCGTCTTTTGTTTTTTTTTTGTAATACTCAAAAACATACACGTACGTACTGCCGATATACGAAGTTTTCAGTCTTATCATTAAAGGAATGATATTGATTATTAACATTTGGGATGATAACTGATGAACAATTAGGATCCTTCTCCTACATGTACGTTTTGTAGAATTTCATGCATTTTTCTTTTTATTGGGTAAGCATCTCGACTTTTTTTAACAATAAGCTTTTTATATGTTTATTGCGTCTCTATCTACTTCCTTTCTCACTCGCCCCCATACTTTTTCTTCTATCATCCCAACATCCTTTCTTCCTCTCTCTCTCTCTCTCTCTCTCTCTCTCTCTCTCGTCCTCTCACTTGTAATTGCAGACTTTCTCCCTTCTCTCTTCTTCCCTCTTCTCTCTTTGTCTCACTCCCTCTCTTATCCTACTTCCCTCATGTGACCTGTGACTAATTTCCCCATCTCTGTCTTTCGCCACCGCACTCTTAGCTTGCCGGTTACCATCTATCTTCTCTCCTGCTATTTCTCCTTCTATATATCCATTCAGTATTCCTTCAGGCGTTACCCATCATCCTCGTCCGCTTGGCCGAAAGGCCGTATTTATTCTCTCTTCGTCCGTTCTTTTAAATTACATTTCTTTAATTTCATACTTTCACTTTCATTTTGTATCGTTTTCTTTGCTCGAGCCCTGATATTGCGCAAATTTTGCCAATATGCAAAGCTCACAGTCTTTCTCGTTAAAGAAATGAAACTGAGTATTCACATTTCGGTTGATAACTGATGAAGAATTAAGGTCTTTCTGTGCCTGTTCTACGTGTACGTTTTCTTGTATCTAATGCATTTTTCATTTATTTAGTAACTGAACGTCACGCATCCCGCCTTTTGTTAACAGTAAGTTGATATATATATATATATATATATATATATATATAAAGATAGGGTAAACGTTTTTATTTCTCTTTCCATTTCAGAATTACAACTATTAGTGGTTTGGAGTTTAACTGCTCTTTCTAGTGAGTCAGATGTTCTATTATGGCCATTTCTTATGTGTTTAAATGTATATTATATAGTCTATTGACTATTTTTTCTTTCTCGCTAGACAGCTGGTAGCGGAGAATTTTTCTAGAATTTTTTTGCTACTCTAAAATTTATTAATATATATATATATATATATATATATATATATATATAAATAATAAATATTAGGGAATATATCCAAATTTACAGGAAAAAAAATCAGATTTAGGATAAATCCAATTTTATAGTAAAATATTATAAAATATTATTTGAGACAAAACCACTATTTTGCAAAACAAACAAGGAAAGACTTAATCAATACATAAAATTTAATAAATAGTCAAAAAAACCGCCACTACAATCGTTTCTTGTCTTGATCGACAATCTTCAGGTGGACTTCCAATAATTCTTGTTTTGCAAAATAGTGGTTTTGTCTCAAATATATTTTATATATATATATATATATATATATATATATATATATATATATATATATATATATATATGAATAGATGAGTGTATTTTTACCTTGTTAACAATTAACATGGAAAAATAAATAAATAGTTACCAGGGCAGCAAAAATCTCACAAATAAAGATGTTGTAACTCCTTGTTTATAAAGGTTGAAAGTTCGTGTTTACGTTGAATATTTTGAAAAATATGAATAAAAAATGGAGTTAACGCAGGTTTAAACAAGTATTTTTACTTTCTACATATGTTTCGAAAATTCCACTGATACTATTCAAAAGAATAAATGGTATAAACAATGCAATCTTCTCTTCGGGAAAGTGAAAAAACGAAACTCGTCAATACGACATTTTAGCAAAAAATGATGGATTTGTATAGCGATAGACAGAACGCTATTAATATTGTTTAAAAAAACGTTATATGATATAACGTCATAAGTAGCTAACAGAAAGAGTAGGGATATTAATAGTGAATGTTAAATATAAAGGAAATTAAAGTTTAAATTATGAATAATGATAGATACTATTTATATGCACTAAATGTATGTTTCTGCCAATGCTTACATCTCGTTCTATAACCGTGTTTACTAGAGTATTTTTAGAGTATTATGTAGAAAGTAAAAATACTTGTTTAAACCTGCGTTAACTCTATTTTTTATTCATATATATATATATATATATATATATATATATAGAGAGAGAGAGAGAGAGAGAGAGAGAGAGAGAGATAGATAGATAGATAGATAGATAGATAGATAGATAGATAGATAGATAGATAGATAGATAGATAGATAGATAGATAGATATAGATATATAAATATTTATATGTGTATATGTGTATATATATATATATGTATATGTGTGTGTGTGTATATACAGGGTGTCCCAGAATTCGCGCACCATTCTGGTTTTCATTTAAAATAATTAAAGCATTTTATTTTATATTTTTCGGCATGTTTTATTGTAGAGGGTGCTCAATTTGAGCATTTGTGATGATTAATTTTCAATAACCTGTTTTTGAAATCAGTAAGAGTGTATTCTTTTTATATGTATATATATATATATAATATATATATATATATATATATATATATATATATAAACAACTTATAAGTAAGGGCTAAAGAAAATTATTTCAATGCCAATATGCTGATAACAGACTGAAACTGAAAGAATCCAGTCGTATATATGTATATATATATATGTATGTGTGTGTTTGTGTGTCAGTGTTTGTCTCCCTAGCATTGCTTGACAACCGTTGCTGTTGTGTTTACGTCCCCGTCACTTAGCGGTTCGGCAAAAGAGACCGATAGAATAAGTACTGGGCTTACAAAGGATACGTCCCGGGGTCCATTAGCTCGACTAAAGGCGGTGCTCTATCATGGCCGCAGTCAAATGACTGAAACAAGAAAAAAATATGCATACATATGTATAAATACATATACATATACGATGTAGCTAGCCATACCTTGGATTATAATAAAGTGCTTGAACGATTATCTCCTTATCTGCTTCGTATATGCATGCGCACCGAAAACCTTATTATTTTCCTTCGAGGAATTACTTTCCCCAATATTAAATTATTTTCTTTAGTCACTACACGTTGGTCCCTTATAAGCCTTAAAGCATAAACATATTACTTACAGAACTGTCACTCCGCAGATATGTATATGTGTATGTGTTTGTGTGAGTGTGAGGGTGTATTGTTAGAAGCAGAGCCACGGCTAAACTTAATATTTAGATAACAAGTTTTAAACAAAATGATTCTGTCTTTGTATATAACTAAATAAATGCAAACTTCAGCACAGAATAATATTGCTATATTTCATTACGATGTTAACTTTTCTAAGACAGAAACACTTCCCTGAAGACAGATTCATATATATTAAGCAATCTTAGAAAACATTTCTCGGAGTATTTCTTTTGGGGTTCTACAAAAAATAGCGATTTAACTGCTCTGAAATCGTCTGTTATAAGCAAATTCTTTCCATCCATTTGTTTGGTCCTGCTGGTAATTGGTAAATCAAATGCTTTAAACGCTGAGAAATTACAATTTCTCCTCTTTTCAATTTTCGTATTTTACATTTACTATTTCTATTGTGTTTTGTTTTGTTTGTTTCATTTCTTTATTTTGTAACTTTACCTTTGGCTGCGTATTTATAAAGTAAATATAACTAAATATGAATATGACAATTATTTTACTGCAGGCACTTCTAGATCACTAATGTTCTTTATATATATTGGTTGGTCTTCTATCTGTTTGGTCGTTTATTTTTCTATTATCACTAACTTTTCATTACTTTGTTACAAAAGTTGTCAAATAAATATACAGCGTAAACACAAAAATTGTTAATCGCTATTATGGAGATTTGTTGGAAATAAGTTATCTTGCAGCTAATAAAGTGTGAGCAATCGTGAAGCAGTTGCACACGCATTTTGACAATCGTGCGCGTATGTTAGTTGTCAAATCGACAGAGAATCTGTCATTTATTTCGAGAAATTGACAAGAAGGTCAAAACGGTTTGGTGCAGCGCAACTCTCAGATAATTATAAACAGGGAATGCTAAAGCGTGACTGAGGGAGAAGGGAGAGAAAAAAAGAAAGAATGGAAGGTGAAGACAGTGAGTATTTATTGGGGATTTAAAAGGAGTTTATTCTTGTTGCTGATTAAGGCCACAGGTCAGTTCTGAATAAATAGACCTATGGGTCTAAACAGTCTAAACTGTGAGCACATTCCATTTTGTTCCCCACCCGACGTCTAACGTGTTATTTAAAAATAAACAATTTAGTTCTCATTTGAGCTTCACAAATTGGTACAAAAGTAGTAAGACATTACTACACTCCTGAAATTATTATATAGCATACGTGAATCAACCCAACAGATATGAATAAAAGGGAACTTTTTTGTGTTTTGGAGGGACATTTTATCAGTTAAGAACAACGTGACAATCACAAATCAGGACATGGAACACAAGAAAGCCTTCGTATTCACAAGACTAGTTAGATAGTGAATTTTACCATCCATTTCATATTATAAAATCTTATTGCATATGTGAAAGTATAAAAAAGTCCGCCAAACATTTTTGTACACACCTCAGGAAACTTAAAACTGTATAAATATTTGCCTTGTATAATCATTTTCTATAAATATGAATACTTCTTTTGGTGTTTTATCATAAATTGCAATAATACTGAATCAAAATATTAATACGGATTTTTCCTTTCTTAAATTGTGTATAGATTTTTTTTTTTGCGGACTCTGTATATGCCCAATATTTACGAACACAAGTAGGCGAAAATGATGACTTGTAGAACTACAAATATTCTTATAAATAAAAACTACCTGAAAGTGCTTTTCACAGAAACGAAAACTTCCTTCCATATATTTTTTGTGTCGATTTGATTTTTAATGATATATATATATATATATATATAGATATATATCAGTGGATTCGTTAGACGGGAACTGAAAAGAGCCCGCCGTATATATATATATGCGTGCGTGTATGTGTGTGTGTGTGTTTGTGTGGGTGTGTGTGTTTGTGTATCTTTGTGTGTTTGTGTGTGTGTGTGTTTGTGCGTATGTGTGTATGTTTGCGTGTGTGTGAGTGTGTGTGTGTGTGTGTGTGTGTGTGTGTGTTTGTCCCTACTACTAGCGGTTGACAATCGGTGGTAGTGCGTTTTTATACCCGTAACCTGATGGTTCAGCAAAGAGGCTGATAGAATAAGTACTAAGCTTAAGAAACAAGTTCTGGAGTTAATTAGGAAGAAAAAAAACTCACTTTCTATTTAAATTCAATTAACAACAAAAGTAATTTGTAAATAAAATGTTCAAAATTAATTATCAGATGACAAAACATAACTTGTACATATTTTATACATGATTCTATTGCAGATTTTGACTGCGGTGTAAAAAGTATGCGTCCTGCGTCCTAGCCGGATGGTTCCATGTTCAAATCTCACTTTGTGATACATTAGGCAAGTGTCTTCTATTTTAGCTCCAGGCCGACCAAACCCTTAAGAGTGGATTAAGCACACATAAACTGAAGCAATCCTGTCACGTGTGTATATCCTCGTCATCATCATCATCTTCATCATCATCACCCCCACCGCCGCCACCACCACCATCATCATCATCATAATTATCATTAATATCATCATAATTTATTGCCTGTTTTCCATGGGTTGAAGGGTTTGGCATGAGTTGGTAATGGTTCTGGGTTCAGTCCCACTGCGTGGCATCTTGGGCAAGTGTTTTCTACTAAAGCCTCGGGCCGACAAATGCCTTGTGAGTGTATTTGGTAGACGGAAACTGAAAGAAGCCCATCGTATATATGTATATACATACATAAATACATACATATATATATATATATATATATATATATAATATATATATATATATATATATATATATATGTATATATATATCTGTGTGTCTCTGTTTGTCCCCCAGCATCGCTTGACAACCGATGCTGGTGTTTTTACGTCACCGTAACTTAGCGGTTCAGCAAAAGAGACCGATAGAATAAGTACTGGGCTTACAAAGTATAAGTCCTGGGATCGATTTGATCGACTAAAGCGGTGCTCCAGCATGGCCACATTCAAATGACTGAAACAAGTATAAGAGTAATAGAGTAAAAGAATATATATATATACATATGTATGTGTATGTCTCCCACATACACACACACATATACATAATACACAGTGTATTATATATATATGTGTGTGTATGTGGGAGGTGTAATTTAACACTTGATTCCTTTAACTTACACAATTATCTTTTCTTTCCAGTTCAAATATCTATTTTTTTAGGGATAAGTACTAACGCAATACGTATTTTACTTATCTCTTCTACATCGATATTCATATTGTAAGTAATATTTAAAAGACTATTTTTATCAATTCAATATCCTAACCTAAAAGGCATCACTGTATCTCGACAGCGACTTTCACATTATGTTACTCATTATCCCATCAGAAGTCCAATGAGTGCAGATACTTTACTTATAACGAAGTCATTTCAAACTTTCTTCAATCAAATAAATTGCCATGACAATTATTTTACCTTACCTATGGTCAATGACGTTTTCCGTTTCCCTTTGATAATTTTTAATTACCGTTGCTAAAACCGTACGGACTGATAATTTTCATGCAATATGAATTACCCAATTATAATAACTAGGGTCATTCTTATTAAGAGACATAATTGCTTCAATCACAGGATAATGTAGTCGATAATAAAAAGAAACAAATGGCGTCCATTCACGGTTATGTATAAAACTATCTTCTAAATTCTATCGCTAAATTAGACTAATTTATAGAAGAAATAATATTACTCAATTAAAAATAAGATAAAATTACTCTGTTATTTGAATTTCGATGCAGTCTTATTCATCGAAAATATAGTTTCAAGTTCATCGTATTTAATTCATTGAAAATGTAATTTTAGTACATTTTTCAATTTTGAGGTCAGTTACTTCGAAAGATGAGGTAAAAATGGTCTGTTAGTTTAACTCACTTTGTTCATATTAATTCGTACATTGTATGTTACCTTTTACTAAAAGATCGAAATAAACTTAAGATATTATCCGATTGACTTTATTTCTATCTGTAATTAAGTGGTCGATTTCACTCAGATTTAGTGCTAAACAAGTACACTGTACTGAAATTCAACTAAACGAATTTCGCATTAATACGGTACGTAATTAAAAAGACTCAATTTCAACAAAGAATTAGATATAAGATAATGTGTGATAAGCCTAAAATGGAGATGATCTTGCAATAAAAGTTCCATTTTGAATCATTCCATTTTCAACCACGCGTCTGAAAAGAAGGCCTTATTTATACTTAAAAAAAATTTGATCCAATGACCTAGCTACAATCGAATTCCTTACCTGACATTTTAACGCTATCAGTCTCTCCATGAGAAACGTCTTGTCAACTAATTACTTGGAATATCTCAATTAATCAAAATTTGTTGATGCTCAGTATTACATATATAAGATCTTACTGCATTTGTATTTTCTATTCTGTATTAATTCTTTATACTCAATTATATTAATTTTTTGATTGCGAGTTTTTGTTTCATTTAATGCAAGTTGTATTATTGTTGTTTTTTTAGCTTAAGATAAGACCTGGTCGAGCAGATGTTTTATGTTCAGTAGCATTTTAGTTGCGAAATGTTATGTTTTCCACCTATGTTTTCCCACCTATGTTTTCCAGCAACTTCAGTTATGACTGCAATGTATGTGATTCCATAGTCCATTGTTTCGTAATGCTTCTTTATGTCCTTTTTGTACTTCTTTGTTTTTTATTTTATTTCTTCTTTCAATACTCCCTCATTTCTAACTAAAGTTAGCAAGGTTTCCTGACTTTGGTATATAGGTGTCTCATAAAGCTCCTGAGTTCAATACGTACGCAGTTTTCCATACTTATCACTTGACTTCCTCTATTTGTTCTCTTGATGTATAGGCAACAAGTAGCTGCATATACACAACGGGTTCCATGAATTGTTGAGAGCTTCTTGTCTTACTGTCCAACTCCTTTAGCTCCCCCTCTTTCCATTTCAGGATTCCAGCAACATGCCGAAATACGGCGAATGCGCACGAGATTATTGCCGTAATTATGTTTCTGGCATTCAAATTTCAACCCATTATTATTATTATTATTATTATTATTATTATTATTATTATTATTATTATTATTATTATTATTATTATTATTTATTGCCTTAGCACAGCTTCTAACGCTGGAGATGTACTACGGTGTCGGCTGTTCACTACCAGTGAACTAAGGTAACACATCATATTTTGGAGAACCATCCGGAGTATTCGTGCTGTTCCAAGCAGTGCTGTTTTCTGCAAGTGTTCCACCTTTATTGTATTTGTTCCATGTACTTCTCAAGATTCTTACTCACGGTTCCCAGGGCTCCGACAGTTATTGGTACTACTACCACCTTTTTCATCGACCACAACTGCTTAACCTCCCAAGCTAACCTGTCATATCTATCGACTTTTCTTTCTTCTTCATCGCATACCTTGTTGTCAGCTGGGCATGCTATATCTATGATCCAGCATAGGTTGTTTTCTTTCTCAATTAAGACTATGTCTGGCTCCCTATTCTCTATCTCATGGTCGCACTGAACCAAAAAATTACATAGGATCTTTGCATTATTATTTTCGATGATGCCTTCGGGCTTGGGGTCGTACCAAATTTTTGTTCTGTCAAGTTCATACTCGTTGCAAAGTGTCCAGTAGACAAGCCTTGCTATAATTTCGTGGTGTCTCATATTCCTTCTGCGCTAGTGGCGTACATTGTCTGGTAACATGCCATATGGTTTCACCATTTTGTCCACAGATTCTGCACTTCTCACCTTCTGATCTGTTGTCTATTCTGTATTTTATGCAGTTTGTTCTCAGAAGTTGCTCTTAGGCAGCATAGATTAGCGCCTCCATTTCCCGTTTTAAATCACTTTTAGTCATCCACAGCCATATTTTTTCTCCGTCTGTCTTATCTTCAATATCCCTATGAAATTGTCCGTTATTATTATTATTGTTGTTAGTAGTAGTAGTAGTAGTAGTAGTAGTAATACAAGTAACACTAGTAGCAGCAGCAGTTGTAGTAGTAGTAGTAGTAATACAAGTAATAATAGTAGCAGCAGCAGTTGTAGTATAGTAGTAGTAGTAGTAGTAGTAGTAGTAGTAGTACAAATGAGGACATATGACCTATTGATTAGGGTGCCTGGCCATGTGATGAGGGCGCAAGGCCTAGTTATCAGTTCCTAGACTGGGTGCCGCGTTGTTTTCTTAAGCAAAACGCTCCATCTAAGGCTGCTCTGCGATCACTGCCACACCCGACGTGTAGTACACCATGCACCTGTTCAGGCAACGGCGATTTCATTAAGGGAGTCAGTTAATGTACCACACATATGCTTGACCACTATAAACAAAACATTTGTGCAGGTCTATCGGCACAGCTGAACGCCCATTCATTGTCTCCGACGGCAGAGTCCAGTAGTAGTAGTAGTAGTAGTAGTAGTAGTAGTAGCAGCAGCAGTAGTAGTAGTAGTAGTAGTAGTAGTAGTAGTAGCAGCAGCAGTAGTAGTAGTCGTTGTAGTAGTAACAACAGAACCGTGTAAGTAGCAGTAGATTCAGTAGGTTTCCGAGCAACGATATTGGCTTACTTAACGAATTTTGTATAGTCATTTCTTTCCCAAACAGCTAAAACCGTGTCTCCGTTATGATGCCCTATGATGTTCTCGATACGCTCAGGTGATTATCGGCAAATAATAATTCGGCAGGTAGATAGACAAGATTTATGACGAACGACAACGTTGATTCATTTATGTAAAAATCAATGGTTCACAACAACAAATAAATTAATATATATTTAGCAGAGAAACGCATATAATTTACGATCGCCGTGTTCATAATTTGCACTAACAGATGTTGAGCCGTTTTGCTGTGCTTTGTTTCTGATCAAAAATATATTCCGCTCTTTTGTTTTTGTTTGTCTAATTTGCTCAGGATAATTTTGTGTGCAGGAATTTATTTGAAATATATGTTGCGGTGTGAAAACCGCCGATTGTGCTAATTGGCATCTTTTCGTCTTGTTTTATTTGTTATCAATACAATAACATTCCTCTGTTATGTTTATCCAAATAGGTCGACCAAATCTAAACAGATTTCAGCCTTATATATTCATTTTAGCCGTACGTCTGTGTACGTGACAGACATAAGTTAATATATATGTGCGTGTGTGAGAGTGTGTATGTGTGCGTGTGTGTATATGGTGGTGTTTACGTATATGTGCAAATAGCTACATACATGCATATATATATAAGTACATATACATACATATATGTATTTATATATGTATATACGTACATATACATACATGTATGTATATATACATATATATATAGATATATAGATATATATATGTACGTATGCATGTATATATATATATATATATAAATATATATATATATGTATGTATAATCTATCTATATATCAATCTCTCTCTCTCTTTCTCTCTCTCTCTCTATATATATATATATAGCATAAGTTTAGAAATCACGTAATACATATAAGCACCAATAAACGGAGAGCAAACTCAGAAGTTCGACAAACCCTCATTTGTGATCGTCCAAATGATCTTCGCGATTTCGAACCTACAACGATAATATTGGTTGCGCCAATGACAAGAAACTGCCAGGATATAGTGAACCAACGGACAGGGGATCAAACATGACAGAAAGGAAACATACAAATATGAAATGAATACGTAATATATAAAATAGAAACGAAATAATATTCAAGGCAAGATGAATAATGGACGGTCAAGACACAAAGACAAACTAGACAAGAAAGAATGTGGATATACGAACAAAATGAAATATAGAAACAGAATGTATATGATATATGCGTGAGTGTGTATGTGTGTGTGTGTATGTGCGCGCGTGTATATTTGTGTCCGTGAGTGTGTGTGCGTATATATATATATATACCCATATATATGTATGTATGTATACATATATATGTCTATGCATATATATATGTGTGTGCATATATATATATAAATATATGTATATGTGCTTATATATATAACCACACAAAAACACACCCACACATATATATATGCATATATATGTGCATATATATAGGTATGAAAATATACATACATTTATATATGTATACGCATGTAGACATATAAATATATATAGTAACGTATTTCGAACAACGCGACACAAATGGCGTCAAATATATTTTCCTTTGAAGCTAATTCTGGTTGCCGTTAATATTATCATTATAATATTTCATTCATCGAAGGTCCTCGGTAAACAAGTCATCAAAATTGAGAATACCTACAACATATATACATATATATATATATATATATAAACACTCTTAAGTCGTTGTTATGACCGTGTTTAAAAGTTTCTTTCTCAATCACAATATTTCGGGTTCTCTCCGAAGTTGTTGCACTTTCGGCAAGTGTTCCCTGCCAAAGATACGGGCCCATTAAATCATATTAAGTAGATTTAGTAAGCGGAAACTAAAAGAAGCGCTGAGTATATGTACGAAGTCTGATCAATACGTATCCGGTCAATTACCAATGAAACGAAACTAAAGCATGCAAAGTGAAACAGCTGGCACAGATTGAACTTGAACTCTGATGTTTGCATGCACGCTAATTTTCAATGTTTTAGCTCACTTCCGCTGTAGAAAAAGACCATAGTTTTAATCTATTGACTTAAAACCAAATGTAAAGTGCAACATTTTTGTCTACAAATAAATAAATATTGCATGAATTATACGCGACTATGTACAAGGGGCCCCACAAAGATTAGGCATTCAATTTATCGAAACCGAGAATGTATGCAAACTATATTCACCAAATATAAAATGAATAGTTTCCAGATATATAATCTTATGTACAATTATTCATTTGAGACGATTATTAATTTGCTTAAATATCGCTACAAACAGTAAGCTTTAACTAAGTCGTATGATGACAATGAGATATGAACTGGCTATTAAATATAATTATTTTAAGTATACACACTGCGGAAGAGGTTAGTGACCATGAATTCATAATCTTATTAATAATAATACATCTCATTATATAATTTTTAAAAATTTCATCAACCATCGACAAAGGCGCAGGAGTGGCTCTGTGGTAAGAAATTTGCTTCCCAACCACCCTGTTCTGAGTTCAGAGCGTCTTCTACTAAAGTCTCGAGCCGACCAAAGCCTTGTGAGAAGATTTGGTGGATGGAAACTGAAAGAAGCCCGTCGTATATATGCATATATATATATATAGATATGGGTGTGTGTGTGAATGTAAGTGCATGTGTATTTTTCTGTGTCTGTGTTAGTCCCCCCCCATTCATTGCTTGACAGCCGATGTTATTGTTTAAGTCCCCATAACCTAGCGGTTCGGCAAAAATGTTGGGTAAAATAAATACTAGGCTTACAAACATTAAGTTCTTGGGTCGAATTGTTCGACAAAAAGCGGTGCTCCAGCATGGCTGCAGTCAAATGACTGAATCAAGTAAACCAATAAAATAAATCTATCGATATAGACCAGAATCATAAAATAAGACTATCGATGGTGATCTTGTATAAAATTGATTTAAAAGAAGAAAAAGAAGGAAAAAACAAAGTAGAATTTATAAAACTTGTTTCAGACATTGGACTTGCAGCAACCATAGTAATTTGGGATTGGTTTAGAAGAAGGTATAGACCCCAGTACATATCATTTAACGCTGGTACTTACAACTCTTTGTCATTTTGCCAAATCGTCAATGTACAAAATACAGCACCGGTTGTGAAGTGGCGAGAATGGGACAAACACAAAAAAAAACTGGTCAACGGGCATGTGTGAACGCGTGGGTTCACATACGCGCGCATATATCACAGGCTTCCATACAGTTCTCCTCGACCAAATTCACTCACAAGGTATTGATAGT
This sequence comes from Octopus sinensis, assembly GCF_006345805.1. Taxonomy (NCBI): domain Eukaryota; kingdom Metazoa; phylum Mollusca; class Cephalopoda; order Octopoda; family Octopodidae; genus Octopus; species Octopus sinensis. The sequence goes on along the minus strand of NC_043003.1, from coordinate 56,521,679 downwards.
CCCTGGTGTACAGTAGACAATAAATTGTCCAAGTTGCTGCGCAGCTGAACCGAACTGGAAACCGTGTGCTTGAAGCCAAGCTTCTAAATCACTCAACGATGTTTTAAAATAAGATTTTACAAGGTGTTTACTGAATGTGATAATATGGAATTTGGCTTCTATTTCTAGCAGGTAAGTAAGACGCCGTGCTTATTTACAGGAAAGTGATTGGACCTTCTGAACCTTACGTGCGATGGTGACGAACAAACCTAAGCACTTAACTAACTGATAGGTACCCGGGACAACGTATGATCTGACAGTAGAAAGAAAGACGGAAAGCGAGAAAACTGGAGAGGAGGGAGAGAAGCAGAGAGCTGAGCTGAGAGAGGGAGGACTTGAGGGAAAGAAATAGGAGACAGATTGTCACACGTGTAACTACGAGTGTATGTGCATATATATATACATACAAACATACGCATCCAGAAGCACGCGCGCACACAGGCACAGACACACGTCCATACACAAACACACACACGCACAGATATATATATATATATATATATATGTGTGTTTGTGAATGCATCTGTGATTGCGTATGCGTGCGTGTGTGTACTTATAGAGAAACAGAAAGAGAGAGAGAGAGAGAAGCGGAGAGAGAATACAGATTCAGTGTTGATAGCGAAATTGAGATGAACTGTTAGATAAACGGGATAGCAAATCCCAAGCGACTTAAAGACGTTCCAGGCACCATCTCACCAACCTACGTCTTTTTCATACGCTTACGTACACACATACGTATCTAATATTGTACGTACAGATATTCTATACGTGGGTGTATGAATACTATTTGTTGACATATCTTTAAGTGAAATAGTTAAAAAGAAATCCCAAAAAGGTGAGACTGACGACGGAGGAGTTTGCTCTGTCTGGGAGTTAGATAATGGAAGAGAAGGCAAGGATAATGGTTGTAGTGGTGGTGGTGGTGGTTGTAGTATTAGTAGTAGTTTTAGTGGTGGTGGTGGTGACTGTGATTGTAAGGGTGTTATGTGTATGTGTGCGTATGTGTACATGTGTTGGAGGCGGTCTGGAAAGTTTATATTTGTTCTTGTTTAATTTGAGTAAACGCTGCCTTATCTAGGCTGTGTAGCGTTACCTTGAAATGTTATGCTAGCAATCCGTCTCGACATCTTGTCCACCTAAACACACACACACACACATACAATATGAATGTGCTTATGTAAATGTGGCAATGTGTGTTCCTTTGCGTGCTTGTCTGTGTGTGTGTGTGTGTGCGTGTGAGTAACTCTGCGTGTGCGGACGTGTGTGTGTTTATGTATGCGTTCGCTTTATATGTCTATCGATGTCAGTAGAAATATCCCTGAAGTGTATGCATGCGACTTAGTTTCATGTTTCCTTACGTACACATATCAGTATCGTAGGCTTCCCTTCTATCTGTAAGTCCTTATTCAAGCGGTCCTTCTCACACACAAACAGACAAGCATACACACAAGAACACACGCACACACACTTATTCCCACACCTGTTGGAAATATAAACTGTGTAAGGCTAAATGTGATATATATATATATATATGTATAAAATCAAAATGAACAACAAATATACCCAGAGGTAATATCTATGTATCCATCTGTCTATCTATCTATCTATCTATCTATCTATCTATCTATCTATCTATCTATCTATCTATCTATTATCTATCTATCTATCTATCTATCTATCTATATATATATATATATATATATATATATATATATATAACTATCTATCTATCTATATATATATATATATTATATATATATATATATATATAATATATATATATATATATATATATATATATATATATATACATATATATATATACAGAGAGAGAGAGAGACAGACAGACAGACAGACAGTCACAGAGATAGATAGATAGATAGATAGATAGATAGATAGATAGATAGAAAGATAGATATAGATATATATATATACATGTGTAAATTTATATATATATATATATATATATATATATATATATATATATATATATATATATATTATATTTATATATATATATAGTGTTTATATTAGAAATGATATACCCAGCGTCGTACAAAACGCACGTCGATATATATATATATATGTGCGTATGTGTGTATATATACACTTATTTATCTATCTATCTATCTCTATATATATCTGTTTGTGTATATGTGTGTGTGTGTTTGCGTGTATACATAACTTAAATGGATACAGGCACAATTACGTGTAAACAACAATTTATAACTCAAGCTCAAGTGGTATTGCCACGTATCACCTACTTTTCTTTAGTGTTTCCACTATTTGTAATTGTGTATATACATACATCTGTTAAATGTACGTGTTCATGAGCTTGCATATAGTATCTGTCTATATCATTTTTCCTATGCCGTGTGTGTATGTATACGTGTTTTTGTGTGTGTGTTTGTGCGTGCTTCTGTGTCTGTGTATTCGCACCTAGTTTTGTGTCTTGCTTCTTTTGTGTGTGTGTGTGTGTGTCTATGTGTGTGTACCTATGTGTATATCTCTCAGGCGATGATATATATTGATGCATTTTCAAGCCTAGAAAATGGCGTTTTTTGTCTTTTCATTTCGTTTTTCATTTCTCTTTTTCTTTGATAGGCATAATATATTCACAGAGCATGGTGGTCTCTCGTGTCATTACTATCTTGATCATTATTTTTGAGTAGAATACGGTGGAATTGGTACACTATGGACAAGAGAAGTGGAATTCGGTAGTTCTGTACATCCTAAATTCGAATCTAAATGTAGTCGTTACCACCGAGCCTGTAAATGTTCAGTTTACCCTTACACACAGAACGATAAATGATTGTGTGTGTGTGCGCGCGCGCATGTATGTGTGTGTATGCGTGTGTGTGTGGATTGATGGCTGGATGGATGGATGGAAGGATGGATGGACGGATGGATGGAGGTACGTATGTATCTATGTATGTATGCATGACCGTAAGTACGTACGTGTTTTTTTAAAGCCTGATATGTATTCTCTTGGTGTCATGCCACACAGCTAAAATACAGAGACGTAAGCAAACCAAACCGCCTGTCTCTCGCTGATGAGGGACAAGAACTAACACAAAACACACATACGTACACACATAGATACACACACGTTTGTGTGTCTGTGTGTGTATTAGAATATATATGTATATATATGTACAGTGTGTATGTGTATTGTTTTCACTGGTACATTTCTGCGGAAGTGGTAAACATACGCATGGGTACCGCAAACCAATGCTTTTCAAATAGTCTCATGTGATACATGCATTTCTTTCTCTGTATTCTATTTAGTGCTACTTTATAATAAACCAAGCTGTTGTTAACCAGTTTACCCTATTCCGAGGGATATCTCGTATTTCTTTTGTTGTGCTTCAAATAACATATCAACTTTTCAGTACCATTCTACCATTTATCATGCATGCGCTTATCTTTGTTAAATATTCTCAGAGTTTAAAAAATAGAATTCCTTTTTCTTAATCTTTATTTTCCCTGTATAATTTTCTTCCAGTTCTAAGTAAAATTAATCAAGCGCTCTACGTTGTTTATACACATATTTTTTCAGCTTGCTTATAAAAGGAATGAAAGTGTTCAGGGATATTAATGGAGAGCGGGTATCTTCCTCAGATATATTGGTCACTATTTTCACTTTTCATAATTATTCACTTTCGAACTTTTGCTTCATTTTTCTAAACAAATGTTTTCATGGCCCCGAGTGTTCTCAGACACGAACCTCGTTACGTCTTTCTTATCTGTCCTGAAATGCACTTACTGTTTCCCTTGATTTCTTTTTGTATCTTTCTTTCGGCAACATACTTTTCTTCCTTGGAGAGTTATACTATTCATCGTACCACCTGATCTGGTAGCGACTTCCTGAGCAATGTTAAGCAAGCTTTTTTCCCCGTTTATTATCCTTCTGTATTGACAGTGCCTTTCTTTGTCATCCATGTTAGTATTCCATTTTTTTAAAAATTAAATAAGAAGCTGTTACATATAACTGAGCATACGTAATAGAGTTTTAGACCAGAATCACTGGGCATCATCACTTCCAGGATCTTTCCACTTCCGCATCATTAAATCATCTGATTTGTTATAGATTTTCTTTCGTAAAATTTGTATTGTTTCGTTACGGCTATTCACCACTTTTATTTTAAACTCTTATAATCAGTCTGCTTTCGTATTTTCTTACACCGTTCTTATTTCCAATACGTGATCAAATATTTCTTGTTTCTGTGTTTGGTATATTATTCTCTAATGCGCATTCTCATTGCCCTGTTGTTGGTTAAATTCGCTTTCATTGTTTCTGGAGAGCTTGTTCTACGGATACGTATTTGTTATTTGTTGTTGGCAACCTATAACCGTCTGTGCGTCATGTTATACTTGCCTAGTAGCTCGTCCTTCCATCACTCCTTCGGTGTCCTCTTTTCCGTTACACCATCTATCACTCTAAGAACTTTATTGAGCTACTCAGCTTAACTCACAATTCAGTTTTCCCCCCGTACTATGCTTATATGAGGCCAGTTACATTTGGTATATTCTCAAATTCAATTTTTTGCATGAGGTGTATCAATTTTCTTCACTGCTTTTCGTCATTTTTCAATTTCGATTCATCTCAAAGCTGGTAATCTCGTTCAATCCTTATTTCTTGTCTCGTTTATATATTAAAGTATGTTCCTTTCGCCTTCTCTTATATCGTTTCCCGCCATGCGATAAAACTTATTGTCACCCTCACTACTACTTCTTTTCTCCTGTGTGTCATTGATCTTTTCCTCTTCCTTGTTTAATTTCTTCTCCTGTGTAACCATATTCTTCATCTTTCAATCTTCTGACGATTCTTTCAGTTTCAAATGGGAGAAGCATTCATTTTACTACATTTGAATTTCTTTTATCTATACCTCTTTGTTCTGTGTCAGCGAACATTTGTCTCTCTCTTTCTCTCCCCATTGCTCTCCATGTCTCTCTCTCTCTCTCTCTCTCTCTCTCTCTCTCTCTCTCTCTCTCTCTCTCTGTATATATATATATATATATATATATATATATATACATATATATATAACCCAGTGGCTATGCGTTCGCGTGTGTTCCAATATTATTCATTGTTTGGATCTATTTCGCTAGGCTTGCTCTTCTACTTAAAATTCCTCTATTTATATTTACAAAGCGACCAAATTCTAATCCGTGCAACCTTAGTTGAATAACGACTAAGCCCAACCTGTTGAACGAAAGTCACTTGACAATTTATTCTAATTAACGCGGTCGTGTTAGGAATATTTATCTAATATTATACTGATAAACACGACTGAGATGATAACCTGGCATAATTGCCCCAAATTTTCTTCTTTTTCTTTTGTCGCGACACCAGGATGCCGGCTAACCAAGGATAACGATGCCTTCTTCCTCTTGACCTGGCGGTGGAGAGCAAAATCGCTGTAGCATCGGAAATAATGTCATGTGGTTTTTGTGGCGAGACTCTACGTTTTGAATTCGCTGTAGGAGGATCGCGGTTTCATTTCCCAGTGCGGGCGTTGTGTGTGTTTATTGAGCGAAAACACCTAAAAAGGGCTTCACGAGGCTCCGGTAGGGGGTGGTGGCGACCCCTGTTGTACTCTTTCGCCCTAACTTTCTCTCACTCTTTCTTCCTGTTTCTTGAGTAACGCAGATATGGACTGGTGTCCCGTCCAGCTGAGGGAGGGGGGCACATGATCCATGGAAGCCGGGAAACCGGGCCCATGAGCCTGACTAGGCTTGAAACGGGCGCATAAATAAATAAATAAATCCTATTTTTTCAAGGGGTTAATAAAAAAAATGCACTCGTAAGTGAAGTGCTACCGATGGTACATTCTATGACAAGTCTATTAAAATCACCAGCCTTGTACCGACAATTTTATGAGAGGTGTACCACCGATTTTTAAAACAAATATGGAACTGTGATTGTCATTGTTTTTGTTTTCTGCAAACGGTTACATTTCGTGGAACTCCGCTAAGAGAGGACTTACATCACAGCACATTTCATGCAAAAATACGAAAATGATTTCTTTTCTTCTTTTCACGGTGAAAGGTTTCTGCATTATTTGAATGTTCTCTCTCCAACACAAGGAGGAGAAAGCGGATAGATGTATGGAGCGTTATCAAACCTAGATGGCTTCTTCTCATTCATGTGTGTGTGAGGATGTAGAGAATGCTGACAATTTTTTTCGAGCTTTAATGTCAACAATCTTTCCACAAATCCACAAAGATATATATTAGATGCATGAAGGCACGCGCGCACACACACACACACATTTGTATAAGTTATTTAGGAATGCGTACGCCTTTGCATTTCTATATGTATGTGCATACGTACGTATATATGTATGCATGTTGTATGTACACACGCACGCATGTACGTATGTAATCATGAAGGCATGTACATACGTACATATGTATATGTAATCCATGCATATTCTCTGCATTTATTTGTAGCAAATGTTTAACATTGCATATTCCCTAACGATTTCTCTACGCCTCGTTTTTAAGTAACTTCATGTATACATCTACACACATGTTGTATAACCCCTTTGTTACATGTTTTTCTATGAATCAAAGATCCCTGGTCGCAAATAAATGAAAAGATTTAAATTCTATAATGTATTCTGTGAAATAGGTTTTAATTTACACCTCAATGCCGAAGAGCCTTGCAACCCTACTTTCGAAATCTTTTGATCCTTTGATCTTTAACGTTTAAGAAAATATAATTTGCCAGCTGACATTATGGAACTTGTAACTTGAGGATACAGTGGCTTTGGAGATGGCGTTTCTGCGATCGGTCATGTGGAAATTAGCGAATGTAAGCCAATAGTGGAAACCCATGATACCTTCATACATTTACAAATGTATATTGAGAAAATATAGTATTTCCTTGCGTTCAGTAACTGGGAAAGTGTACGGCGGTAATATGTGGTTACCACAGGGAATTTCTTTGCTGCGTAATAATATTAAAGCGACCATTTCCCCGAATTATTTTTATGAGCACAAATACAGAATCGACTAAGGTGAAGGAGTAAAAATACGGTGTATTCTGCATTTGTATGCAAAATATAGAACATTTACATCCGTAAGACCAAGAAGAATCTATTTTCATTGTCATATATTTTTATGGCTTTCACAATGATGGCTTGTTTTCCATTATCACATCTCTTTATGTATCTCACTCTCCCCCTCTCTCTATATCTATCTATATAAATATTGACTTCCCCGTTTAGTCTTTCTCTTTTTTCCAACTCGTCGCTTCTTGTCGTTCAATTTTTCTCAACTGATCAATGAACTGATTGAGTAAACCGATCAATAAATGAACCAATAATGATAATCGGAAACAGCTGTAAGTTGAATTTACTGTTCTGTATTTAAGAGATTCAGAATTATGTACATTATTTACATTATTTACATTTAACGGATATTGTTCTTCTTCTTTGTTGTTGACACAACGTTTCGGCTGATATACTCTCCAGCCTTCATCAGGTGTCTTGGGGAAATTTCCAATCTGGTTTCTCATTTACTACAATAATAGAATATGACCATGATTTATACCTTGATATACACACACATACACACACACACACACATACATACATATATATATGTATATATATACATATATATATATACACACATGTGTATATATATAGATGCGTATGTATAGATATATATATACATGTGTGTGTGTACGATGAGTGCACACTACATGTCTATATTCAAGGCGAAACAGCAAGGAAATGTCACGTCCTACCGGCGTCGAAATTTTCACGTATGCGCAGGATGGGTCGCATCACGTCCCAGTCAAAAGATTTTTACCCATCTGGCATTAGTTTTCTATGGAAAATTACAGTCGAATACTCTTGGAAAGCACTCATATACATACACACTCTGTCTCTGTCTCTCTCTCTCTCTCTCTCTCTCTCTCACACACACACACACACACACACACACACATATATATATATATATATATACATATATATATATATATAGGTATATGTAATTTAATACCGTACAGATATATCCTGAGGGTGAAGAACTGTTTTCTCATTTAATCAACTCAAGGCTCTTTGACGATGGGAGGTTGGTTATCTGTGCACGTGTGCACACCCAACTAGCCCTAAGCGTGCACTAAATTGCATCATTCATGTGTCACATATACTTCTAACCACGCAAACCTGCAGCAAGCCTGAACGTTCATCTGATATATCGCGGACTAGAAGTAAGAACTGCCATTGGCAACGAAACTGTACAAAGTGATGTCGATCGTCTGTTAAGTGTGAGCAATCACTATACATACATACATATATACATACATACACACACATACATACATACTTACATACATAAATACATACATACATACATACATACATACATACATGAACATACAAGAAGTGCGTGGGTGGTTGAAAAGTTCATGGCTTAGGATAAAAAAATACAGGCGGATCAGTTAGTTATGATTTACTCAATATATTCCCCTCTGAGATATACACACCTATTCCAGAGGTCCTACAATTTGTCTAAGCTCGGTAAAAAGACTGAGAATGTGGGCCTTCGACCAAGCCTGTGGCGATACCCTTCAAGTAAGGAACTATTCAGTATTCCCTCGTATAGGCGCAGGAGTGGCTGTGTGGTAAGTAGTTTGCTTACCAACCACATGGTTCCGGGTTCAGTCCCACTGCGTGGCATCTTGGGCAAGTGTCTTCTGCTATAGCCACGGGCCGATCAATGCCCTGTGAGAGGATTTGGTAGACGGAAACTGAAAGAAGCCTGTCATGTATATGCATATATATATGTGTGTGTGTCTGTGTTTGTCCCTCTAGCATTGCTTGACAACCGATGCTGGTGTGTTTACGTCCCTGTCACCTAGCGGTTCGGCAAAAGAGACCGATAGAATAAGTACTGGGCTTACAAAGAATAAGTCCCGGGGTCGATTTGCTCGACTAAAGGCGGTGTTCCAACATGGCCGCAGTCAAATGACTGAAACAAGTAAAAAATATATATATTATATTAAGGAAAAGTTGTTCACTTGTTCTTACATACATATACAGTCCTATATCATATTGTATTTCAATATGTGGCATAATTGTATTTTAGAGTGCCTCTTCCAATTTCTGATATGCATGTAACACTCTATACTTTATCGCTCTTAAATACTTGCAGCATTTTTTTTTTTGCTCTTGACTAATCATTATGAACAAATAATAATATTTTCCGAGATAACTGTGAAATATTTATTCTAATATAAGTACAGTAGCAACTCATTTCCGTAAATTAATATTTAAATTCTATTATTAATGTTAATATAGAAAATTTAGGCACACTTAATTACTATTTGCATTGCAAATTTAAATTGTCTCTGTTTTTGAAATTTCCGCCGTATTTGAATAACGCTGGCATTTGTTGCAAGGACACTGGCTTTATACGGATAAGACAAAACAGGAAGTGATTTTAATTATCTGAGTATCATCGTAAAGTATAGTATTACCCGTATTATGAAAAGAATCTTTGGAAATAAACTTTTGCCACCATGAGAAATATATCAATTAATATATCAATTAATATGATAATTATAATTTAACTTTCATGATACTTTTTGGTGCTAATGCAACTGATGAAAAGAATACTGATTTTCAAAAGAAAATATTAATTACCCTCAAAATTCTCATTTGTGTAACTCTTTCC
>NC_043003.1:56501944-56506944 GCF_006345805.1 Octopus sinensis | reverse complement strand
AGCCAACGAACCTCTGTGTGTAGTAGAAGTTCCCTGAAGTTTGCTCCAATTCATTCATAAATATGAGCACCTAATATTGGTTTAAGAGTACTACGTATGATGTAATTGATTATCTAAGCCACTTCGTTTATAACTCTTCGTAAATCATCTCCAACAGTTTGCACAATTAGTGGTTGGCGATGCAAAAAACAAGTAATTACAATATTTATATCCTCTTTTTTTTGCTCATAGCTTACCATTGAGGGTGCGCCCTCTGTGCATATTCTTAGAGTCAACCATTACAAATTATTTTTAAAGTTTGAAAATTGTCTTCACTTCTAGTTCTCTTTGGAAGTTCTAGACAACTTGAGAATCGATCAATAATTCTGTCATTATAAATGAAACATATAGAAAACATCAATTGTGTTAACCCACTCATATTATTATCTTGAAAAATATCCTTCATTTGCAGCCTAATATCATCAGACATATCTTGAATTCGTCCTCCAATTTTATTAACTTTTATTAATCTCAAATTCGCGTCCAAACATTGTTCGAACAACAGTACAGAAAGATTCTTTAATAGCAATACTAAGTCGTTCCTTCTTTTTGGCAATTATTTGTGAAACCAAGTAACTTGCCTCAAGTTTTGTCTGATGTTTTCATTCTCTTTGTAAACGTTGAAACCTGATTTTTCATAGATTTTGAAAGTTCAATGAAGTATTCCACTGGTATTGTTAACAAATTTCCATGCGTAGTGCTGAAATGACTCTTTAATTAGTTTGGTACCATACTTTCGTTTGCAAGTATATTCCCACAAACTAAACACATGGGACTAGTATTATTTTCATTTGCAGAAAATATAAAGCCCAGTTTTGTATAATCTTTGTTGCACCTTGGGCAAGTGTCTTCTATTATAGCCTCGAGCCGACCAAAGCCTTGTGAGTGGATTTTGTGGACCGAAACTGGAAGCCCATCGCATATATGTTTATATATATATGTGTATGTGTGTTTGTGTGTCTGTGGTTGTCCCCCCCAACATCGCTTGACAATCGATGCTGGTGTGTTTACGTCCCCGTAACTTAGCGGCTCGTCCAAGAGGCCGATCGAATAAGTACTAGGCTTAAAACAATAATTCCTGGGGTCGATTTGCTCAGCTAAAGGCGGTGCTCCAGCATGGCCTCAGTCAAATGACTGAAACAAGTAAAAGAGTATAAAAGAGAGTATAAATGAGGCTTAAAAATTTTTCGTGTGCCCTACTCAATCACCGATGCAGGTCGTTCAACAGTTGTTAGAGTGGTTTCCTTCGTAGCTGTTAAATTTTGTTCATTGGTAAACGTCATCTTCTGCAACTTTTCTTTTCTTAATTAAAATCTTATCCAGTTTATGGGTAATTTAATTACAGAATAAAACTATTCTGATTTATTATAGTTATGATAACTAAACATGCAATTAGTATCACCAGCACTAAGGACGATAAAATTAGAAATAGAACGTTGCACTTAATTAGAAGACCCGGATCTTAAGGCTAAGCCCGCGAGACTGATAAACAAGGGGCAAGTGTGGCATGAGTTTAATGCGATTTTATAATTATTAGTTCACGCTCAGTAACGCGTATTATTCGCTCACTAAAACATGTATGGCTTAGACCATTTTTAATCGATTTTCAATTTACTTCGGACAAGAGAATAGCGCTCGCAGTATGTTAATTCCTTTACACTGAATAAAATACAATGAAAATGAGTGTTATATAATGAAGATTACTTTTGTTTGTTTTTGTTTTTTTTTTCGTTTTTTTTATTTATTTCTTTAAAATTTCGCCTCCAAACATTAAGTGGGAAACGACAGCCGGTAGGCACATGCTGACAAACAAATTCTGAAAAGCTGAATCAAATTGGTATTGGGTATTTTATATACTAGTTTCCCTATGTTTGCGGCACACCTACGCCCTGCTGGCGACTCATCATTTGGAAAACACTGCTTTTGAGTAAAGCGTCAGAAGAGTACAGAGCATAATATTAATCCTCTCCATTAAGATACAGCCGTTTCTGCTATAACAAGCAGTGCACTCAAAGCTAAGAGATGTGCAACAACTTATAGCAATTTTCGAGCCGTTAAAATGAAATAAAATATAAGGGAATCTGAGTCTTATAGCAGAGTCAATAAGCAATATTACTTACACAACGGAAACCTAAATAATATTTTATACAAAAGCATCAAAAGCAAACAAATTTTCAAAAAGATGTCTACCGTGAGACATAAGACCTGCAAAACTTGATAAAACCTTAGTATTTACTGATACATATAGTAACAACTACTTATCTTAAAACGCTCACCTTTAGCTGTAATTTCAGCTGATGTTCAATATGATATGAGAAAAAAATACACATTCTAGGGGGAAACCAAACATTGCACCAAACAAACCGTTAAAATTCCTGCTTCTTTAATTTAATGTTTCCATCATTTGTTTTTCTTCATATTTCTGTTAATTCTATTTTTATCAGAAATGTTTTATCTTTTTCATCTATTTTTCTTTATCTCAAAAATGTTGATGTTCAGGTAAATTACACCCATACAAATATACTCACGCTCACAAGATACAATATAGGTGTGAGTGTATATGATTGTATATACAATAGAAAAATGAACATCTGAATATGTCTGTGAGTATCAGTGCCCTGTGTGTTTGTATTTGTGTGTGTTTGTGTAGATATATTCATGTTATTTTGCACTATACACAAACAAGGATTTCTACAGGGTTTTTGAGCTACATTTGATAGTATCCATAAAAATAAAAGAAAGCACATTATTTCATCCAAAAGTAGAAGTATGAAAAAGAAAAAGAATACCAACCAAATTATAACTAGATGATAATAGTTCATCAAAGTAGGCGCCCTCAGATTACCTCACGGCATCAAGACAGCTCTAAAACCTGGCTCATACGTTCTTCACTTTTTTCCTGAGAAAATCTAGGCCACCAGTTCGTCCTTGTTACAGCAGGCAGAGTGGCTAGTGTCGCGCCCCACACGTGGGGCGAATTTGGAGGTATGAAATTTAGGCTGGTGAAGCCATAGAAATTTCCCGACAACTAATTCTGTCACTCTTCGGAGGTATGAAAAGGAGATGAATATGGCTGTCACACATACGGACTTCCAGCAGCAATTCCGACCAGCAAGAGATTGCCCCTTGGCCAGCAGCTTCACCCAAGCGTTTTAATAGAGCTCAAAGCCCTTTTTAATCAGTTATTGGACGAAATCCGGCGTGCGGACGCATTAAGAAAGCCTGCTGAGTCCTATCCTGGTCGTCACTGCATTGTAGTCTCTGTTGCAGATACCCATGTCACATTTTACAGCCTTTACGGTATTCGCAAAACATTGAGTAGCTGTCATGATATCGGCATTTTCATACCTGGCGCAATTCATCATGATACAGTGAACACTTATCTAATATTCAGATAATCTCTAGTCGTCCATATTAGTAAACTTTTCCTCAACTACAACATTAATCTTTAAGCTCCCCAATACAGTTGACTGTTCGCCAGCGCATGAAGCTCTTCCTAGTGATATGAGATATATAAAATCATGGAATTTAGTCCGAACACTCTGTTACAGATCGCAGGTTCAAAACCTCAAAGCCTTTTTTAATAATATTTCCAAGCTTCAAACTAATAAAGCTGCACGTTGTTTCCTCAGCTGTTTTCATCGTTTGATCGTTTGTTTTCTGTAAATTTGAACACTATAATATCTAAATATATATATGGATGGAAAAAGAGTGAAAAATAAGGACCAAGATTTTCGATTTCAAGAATATTAGTTCCTTCAAATAACAGATATCTTTTGCATATTAATCTCTATACTATCGAAACGAATATGTGTTTCACCCTCAATATAATTCTTCCTTCACCATGGATTTAGATTTCTTAAAAAAGATGTTAAAAGTACCTTAATTATACTAAATATGGCAGTTCATCAGTCCCATTTTGTATCCCCTGGTGTCCCGCCTTCGAGACCTGCAAACTTATACGTAGACTTTTATATTGTTGACTATTCCCGATTGGATTTATAATAAACATTGATTAAAAGACAGTTTGAGCTAGCTAGGTTAGAAGGCAGAGAGATGGATAAATAGAAAGAGAGAGAGGGTGGGAAGATCGAGAGAGGAGGTGAAAGAGACACAGAGAAGGAGAAAGAAAAGAGAGAGAGAGACATGACAAGCGTACACATATAGTTGAAATTCACATAGTGAAATGAATCATTCATTCGCGAATCACCCTTCCCCTCACCTCAGATGCAAAATAAAAAAAAAAGAAAAGCATTTAAATTCTACTAAACAAAATCAGGCAAGAATAGCATTTAAATTCGTATAATCGCCTCTATGTACGGATAAACAACATAAATAACAGAGAATAAATCTTTTTCAAATGATGCTACCATACTATTAAATGTTAATCACCACATCTCAACAATCAAATATAATAAATTTTACACCGCTAATATATCACCGATGTCGCCATAGAACTACAGCGAAATTGAAAGTAACAAACAATTGGCAGAAAGAAATTGTAGGTGTGTATATAATTGCTTAAAAATTCCTAAAATTATTATTAGACACGATTATTGGGTGTATATATATATATATACATACATACATATATTTTTAATATAAATTTGCATCTGTCTTGCCCGCCTAATTTGTTTCTGGTGTTTTGCTGAATTTTCCTCTAGAGAATATTCCTTGTAGTTTGATCGTTGATGATCTACTTCTAGCATGCGGCCGACTATCTAGTGGTCTTGCCCTGTCAGTATACACACATATACATATATGTATATATATATAATATATATATATATATATATATATATATATATATATATATATATATATATGAGAAAGAAAGAGAGAGAGAGAGAGAGAGAGCGATTCATATCCTATTTTCTCCTATTTGGCTATTTCGTGAAAATGTCATAAAATGTTCGTAAGGGCAATTGAAAAGATATAGAAATGATCGGTGAGCTCCTGTC
>NC_043003.1:56469444-56496944 GCF_006345805.1 Octopus sinensis | reverse complement strand
ACAATAAAAATCAGAGTTAATAATGATTCTTAAAAATTGAGAATTCTCCACACTATGGCACCAAACAAAGATAATTTAGTATATTAATTACATAGAATGTACCCCAAAATTCTCTGCGATCGCAAAGGTCAAATCTCAGTGGGTAAGATGACTCACGACTATTGTCACCGCTTTAAGCTGTATTGATTACATATGAATTGTAAAGAAGGCAAGTTGGTCGACGGTAACAATTTATCATTGCCACTCATATGTGTTGTCGATGTTGTCGACGTTATTGTTGCTGTCATTGGCATAATCTTTTCGCTCTACAACCTCATTAACGTCTTCGTTTCCACCATCACTGTCGCAACCACTGTCACCGGAACCACAACCACAGTCGCCCACCTACGAGCGGTGCGACCAACACTGTCACCGCCACCATCAACACAAACACCACTTCAAACATCTTCCCACCATAATATTTGTAATAATTTCCTTTATTTCTCATATTTCATAACAACAATTTGTAACTCTACTACTACTACTACTACTACTACTACTACTACTACTACCACTACTGCTGATGCTGCAGCGGCTACCACTACTACTACTAATACTACTACTACTACCACTATTACTAAGACCAATACTACAACTACTAATGCTACTGATGCTGCTGCAGCGCTTGCCACTTACTACTACTGCTACTACTACTACTACCACTATTACTACGACTAATACTACTACTACTAATGCTACTCATGCTGCTGCAGCGGCTGCCACCTACTACTGCTGCTGCTGCTACTACTACTACTACTACTACTACTACTACTACTACTACTACTACTACTACTCAGTATTATCAACACAAGCGACATGGCAGTCAACTTCATCATCATCATCATCAACATCATTTGTTCTTATCGTCGACGTCAAAATACTCAATTCCATCACCATTCACGTACCATTCACATTATCATCATCATATCATCTTTATCGTTATCGTCATCATCATCATCCTCATCGTTATTCATCAACGTCTTTGTCATCGTCATCATCATCATTATCATCATCATCATCCTCACCCCCGCCGTCGTCATCATCCTCAACATAAAACATCGTTAGACCTTTTTAGCAAAGCTCGTCCTCACAAACGAGAGCATCGTCGGTAAACCCAATCATCTCCAGCATCGTCACTGCCGTCCTCATTATCAGCGCCATTGTCATCGATAACTTCAACAAAACACGACCAACAACATCCTCCTACTCATCATCAAGAATAAAAACGATAAAAAAAACAACAACAACTATTAAAAGAATCGCAAACATTTTCAACAAAAACCTATATAAAAGAGGAGTAGCAAATTTTGAGAAAGAATGTGTTTTCGAACTGATGGTTCCATTGAGCCAAGCTAGTGCAAGCGCACTAATAATCTATTTCAACTTCTCTTCGTCTCTCTTTCTCCTTTTCATTTACCCCCACATTTCTCGCTATCTATCTATCTATCTATTTACCTTTTCGTCTCTCCGTATTTTTGAGGTAGCCATAGTTATTAGCACACGCATGCGCATAGTTTCCTTTATCTCTACGGGAACACATTCACATGAATTAAGATGTATGTCGACATACGAGCACACATAAGCACATGCATACATAAATGCACGCAAGTACACATATATACTCTCTCACCCCCCCCACATACACACAGTGTCTTGCATATATAATGCATGAACATCTATCTATCTAGTCTATCTCTCTATTACTCTGCACTTAGCAGTCTGTCTGTATGTCTGTCTGTCTTTTAGTCTGCCTTGCCACTCTCTTCCCATCCAGCACCACAGCCACCCTCCTATATATATATATATATATATACACAAATATATATATAAACATATATATATATTACGCACACATTTATATATAAATACATACGCACACATATGTATATATAAACATATATAAATATAAATATATATATATATATATAAATAGATAGATAGATACGCATATATATAGAAATGCACATATATGCACATACACGCACGCTCATACATACACACATATATCTTTATATATACATATATATATTTCTTCCTTTATAAATATATATATATATATATAATATATATATATACACACATAAATATATGAATATACATACGTATGTGTATACATGTATATAAATAACGCAGTGTGTATACTCGCGCATGCGCACGCGTAAGGAGTTATTTACAAGGTGTTATTGTATTTTCTGGGTTTTATGTTCCTTTACTGAAAT
Source organism: Octopus sinensis (assembly GCF_006345805.1). Taxonomy (NCBI): domain Eukaryota; kingdom Metazoa; phylum Mollusca; class Cephalopoda; order Octopoda; family Octopodidae; genus Octopus; species Octopus sinensis. The sequence goes on along the minus strand of NC_043003.1, from coordinate 56,494,686 downwards.
AACGCCGCGGTTTAAAGAATTCTTGTTCAATGAACTATGGAAGGTTTAAATTGAAAATGGTAGGTGGTAGTTTATAAAGGTCAAATGTTTATATAACATTATTGATATTATTCTTCTATGGAAATATCAATGTGAACGGATATTCAATAAAATTTCTCTGTTGTATTTTTCAAAAATTTATCAAATATGAAGTTTAGATTAAATATATAGATTACGCGATGAAATAGATTACACACACACACACACACACAAACACACGCACACAAACATACACACACGCATATACAAGTATATATATATATTTACATAAATACATATATATATATTTGTACATTTATATGAATGTATATATAATCATATGTATATGTGTATATGTATATATGTATTAAATATATATATTCTATATATATATATATGATTTATCTTTCTCTCTCTCTATATATATATATGTGTATATATATTTACATAAACATATACGCTATCTATCTGTATATAGATATACACACACATATACTCACATATTCATAGAGGAAAATTTTGAAAGTGTCTTCAAAACTTTCCAGAGATATCATGACAACAGCAAAGGAGCATTGCTTTCAAAGACATTATCAACATTTTTCCTTGAAGCCGTGCTGCTCTCCATGAAAAGAAATGAGCGATCTTTCTGTTCAATGTTTAACCGTTGTCATGTATATTTTACCATAGAGACAAATAGTAAATATTTCAAACGCGGAATCTGATGAACAGGCAGAATCGTTTGCACGCCGTGCAAAATGTAAAGTGACGTTTCATTTGAGTCTACGTGCTGAATTAAAAATCCGCCGAAGTCGAGTTTGCCATTTATTCATTCAGGGTCCATAAAATAAGTACCAGTTAGCACTAAAGTCGTTGTAATCACGTTTCCCACATCCCATATTTCAAACACGTGTTTCTTGGTGCAAGCAAATCTAAGACGGATAATTATTTTTACATATTATCTGCAAGGATTAGAGCTTTGGAAAAGAAAATGTTATTGCATCGAATACATGATTATATAATGCACCATTTCATTCTGATTAGAAATTGACAGAATAACGGTTTCCAGTTACATATATTAAAATTACTTAAACATTTTAGGAAATAAAAATGGTTTCAAATGTTGGCACAAGGCCAGCATTTTTAGAAGAGCGGTTAATGGCTCCCAAATGATCAAAGGCAATGGCGACACCAGTGGCATGTAAACATGGAATGTAATGTCGAAAGAATTGCTGCTTAACATTTTTTCCGGCGCGGTAAAGATTCTATTCTACGAATATTGATGTGTATATAAAAATATGTGTAGATGTAGTGGGGTTGTGTCAGCGCGTGGGAGTGGCTGTGTGGTAAGTAGCTTGCTTACCACCCACATGGTTCCGGGTTCAGTCCCACTGCGTAGCAACTTGGGCAAGTGTCTTCTACTATATTCGTTATACGGCGGCGCGTTGTGTCCTTGAACAGGGCACCTTTATTTCATGTTGCTCCAGTTCACTCAGCTGACAAAAGTTAGTTGTAGCTGTAATTCAATGAGCCGGCCTTGCCACATTGTATGTCAGACTGATCCTCCATAGGAACTACTTTGAATGTACTCGAAATCGGTGGAGTGCTCATCCACGTGCATGTTAATTTCTCGAGCAGACTTTTCCGTTGACTGGAAAAACTGGAAGAGTCTTTGACGTAACTGACGGAGTGTCAGTAAAATCAGAGTTCAATTCCTACTGAAGGGAACTTATCTATTGGTATTTCTTAGGTCCGATCAAAAAAGACGTATCAGTCATGGTACCAGGGTCGGTATAATTGACTGTTCCTTCACAGCAATATATTTTGCCGTGTAATGATTTTTTAAAAAAAATCAATAAGTTCTCTCGAATATATTTACCTTAACTGATAAAATATTCCGAAGTATTTTTTGAAAAAAAATTTTCTTTTTTGGTTTAACTTCTGTACTATTGCAAAGCAACCGTGTGGAACAAGTAAATTTTCGAAATTTGTGAACAAAATTTCCATGTTGTCTAAGGGAATTGTAATATTTACTTTCAAATCTATATATGTTGTATTAAATATATTTTAATATTTTAATATCTTTCAAATATTCGTAGTTTCTTTCGAATGATATTGTATTTATCTTATCCTGCTTCCCTTTCATAAATTTGATTGTAAAGATCAAATGAAAAACATTATAGTTTTAATAAAACAGAAGAATAAACATTTGAAATGAAACCGCACTTTCCGTCTCATTTATTGTAAACAATTAAGTGTGTACGTGTGTATGTGCGTACGTGCACGCGTGTATGTGTGTGGATTGTAAGAATTTATATGCGTGTATGTTTCTGTGAGTTCACACAATTATGATTGTGTGTGTGTGTATTTGTGTGTGTGTGTGTGTACATGCGTATGTATGTTTGTATGTGGGTGTGTATGTATATATATTTGTGCGCATGCTGAGCAATTACATATGCGTGTATGAGTATGTGTGTGTATATGAGTGTGTATGTCAGTGTGCGTGTACTTGCGCCTGTGTCTGTGTATATATATATATATATGAGTGTGTGTATGTGTGTGTGTGTGTGTGTGAGAGAGAGACAGAGAAAGAGAGAGAGAGAGAGAGAGAGAGAGAATGTGAGCTTGTTTACGTTTTTTAAGTTGTTTCAACTCCATTTAAAGATAATGAAAAGTGTATTTAGATATTCTAAACATTAAAATGTAATTCGTATTACGTTTTAAATACTTTCATTTTAAACATTAAAACCATATCTTTGTTACATTAAAATCTCTCCTATTCAGCTTTAATTTTATGCTGAAATATGAAGAATATGGCGTGATTAAAAGTTTACGAAGAATGGTAAGGTGATGAAATATTTTAAAATTGCAGTTAAATCTCACTTGAGGATAGAACTCCTTCAAGAAATTTTTCTTTCGTTACTTAACTGGTTACATTGTCTCGACTGCGACCACACTTGGGTATTGATAACGTGGTTTGTTAGATAACATAACACTGCATTAATTTGCAACGGAATTATGTTCGCAAACGTGGGAAACAGAATCGTATGAGAGGTGAAAATTTAGGAATGGAAGGCAAAAGGAAAATATACACAGCCACAATACTTACATTTATACATAAATGTATACACACAGGTATATTTAAATACATGCATACATACATACCTACATACATACGTATAACACAACAAGAAAGTGGTATCCTGTCTCTTGTTTTCTAATACAATAATTCTGGAAATAATATTTCCACTATTCTGAAGTTTGATAGGTATTTTTACCAACACACATCAGCAACTGCGACCACATACTGGATTGAATCTATTGAATTATCCAGAAGATACATACATACATACATACATACATACATACATACATACATACATACATACATACATACATACATACATACATACATATAATTCCATCCATCTTTACACACAAATGTCGCTCGCAAAGTGAAAGAGATTTTGTGTAGCAAAGAATTAGTGATATAGAAAAAAACAGATTAGAGATATGCCAAGTAGTAAACGTAAAACAGGAGATTAGAAAAAGCAGCGTGACTGACTGCATGCAGAACGAGACCCCCCCACACACACATCTGCTCTTCAAGGTGAAGCATTATGCTGCGTTGACAAAGCGAAGATGTGTGCTCTCGAACACGAAGGAATGAAAATTGTTCGACAAGTTAGTATCAAAGCAGTACAACAAAGCAACAAATAATTCGGTCTTTTCATCCTATTCTGACAGCGTGCTATTCTAATTCAGCAGCTGTTTCCCGACTGTTGAGATTGAGTCGGAAGGTTGGATCGCAGCATGAGCTTTAATGATGACCTAAGTGGTCTATCAACCTGTGGCTTCTTAATTTACAGCCGATGGTGTCTTCTGAAAACTTCTTACTTTTGTTGTTTAAATTCTGTTTCACAGTCTTTCGATCCTTTAGGATAGAAAAACACAAAAACCAAATCGTGTTGATCCGGGTTTTTTGCCCTGCAATGAACGTATCAAAGCTTTCTTTAGAGCATGTTTAAACGCATAAAAGGAAATGTCGGCATAATCAATGTGTAGAACTGATAAATGAACATGATGTGAGAGCCCTGCGAAACCCTCAGATGATCTCGATGCTTGTCATTTTCTTGTAAGGTTCAAAGTTGGCAGTCAACATGATCCAGTTTCATGAAGGTTTGAGCTTCTAAAAAGGCGTATAAAACGTCATCCCGGCTTTTATTTCGGTTTCATCTTTACTTTCCGGCCGCTGTAAGGGATAGCTCTCTACATGTTCGTAAATGCTGTCTGCAATTGCATTTTTCATAGGTACACAAAAGGCTATGTAGCTTCCAATATATAGAGCATTGTTTCCTTTTCTCGCTGTTCAATTAAATGATGAAGTAAGGGTGCACATTTTTTCTTACGTGGATATATTTGAAACTAAAACACGCATTATCCAAATAGATAATTCATGATTTGAACAAGTTTATTAGCTATTATGTTGCCAGAAAGAAGGGTTGTAATTATTTTGTTTATCGCTTAGTTCAGTTTTCTCAGTCTTTCTTCTTTCGACAAAATGCTTTCATATTATTGCTGTTGTCGTTCTTAACGTATATATTTTCTTTTAAGTTGTTCAAAATGATCTTGGTACTTTTCTTTCAGTAAACTATTTTACCTTGTATTGTTGAATGGCGTGAACTCTACAGAGAAATTTAATTTAGTCTCTTTTTCTTCCTTTTTTACATTCTGTAACACACACACAAAAACGGAAAAAATAACAGAAACTAGAACCTGCCCGCAAAAGAAAACAGAAACAAAAACATATTTGATTTCGTTCATGCTTTAACGGGCGTTTTTACATGAAGTATCCATGTTGTTCATTAACGGGTGGAAAAAAGTGTTTCACAAATTAATGTCTTATTTCCCTAAACAGAGAAAACACGCAGAAATAAATTCTATCCAGATTATGCAAAAGATGAGCATAAAAAATTAAACTTCACGTTTTTCACAGCGAAGAAATCCAACATACTGTAAAGCACTGATGCCTACTTCACAGCAAAAGCAAGCGGTTACGACGAAGACGACGACGTCAATGATGATGATGATGATGATGAGGAGGAGGAGGAGGAGGGGGATGATGATGATGAAGGTGGTTGTGATGGTGGTGGTGGCACGGCCGCGGTGGCGGCGGTGGTGGTGGTTGGTGGTAGTGGTCGTGGTGGCAGCGACGGTGGTGATGGCGGTGGCGGTGGTGGTGATGGTGGCAGTGGTGGTTGTGGTGATAACGATGATGATGATGATGATTATGATAATGATGATGATGCTGATGACGATGGGGATGCAGATAATGAGGATGATGTTGACGATGATGATGTTGATGATGATAAAGATGATGATGACGACGACGATGACGACGATGATGATGACGATGACGATGTTGATAATGATGATAATGATGATGATGACGATCATAACGATGATGATGATCATCATGATCATGATCATTATAGACAATTCTTTTATCTTCAAGACTCCAAGGAGAGTACAAAGACGAAATCCAGGCGAAGCAAACAAACAAACAAATAAAAAGCTTAAACAAGAAACAATGGAATGGATCTGATCAACGATAACAATAAAGGCAGTCATCAAAACTAATAATTAGCAGAGCATTAATAATACAGAATAGGGAGAAGAAAAATGTCTTTCATACAGGGATACAAACGCATAGATATCGCCATCTTGTTTATCACGTTCATGTCGCCAGATTAAACTGATATACTGAATGAAATACCTTGTACTATATGGCGCCGCGTAAATAATGTGGCGTGGCGAACAGAAAAAGATGTTGATGAGAAATAATACGCAAATGCTCATGGAAATATGCACACACATATACGTAGACGCATGCATACAAACATACGTACATCCATACATACATATAGACACACATGCATACGTAATATATATATATATTTCTTTATTGCCCACAAAGGGCTAAACATAGCGAGAACAAACAAGGATAGACAAACTGATTAAGTCTAGTACATCGACCCCAGTGCGTAACTGGTACTTATTTGATCGACCCCGAAAGGATGAAAGGCAAAGTCGACCACGGCGGAATTTGAAATCAGAACGTAACGGCAGACGAAATACATATTTCTTTACTAACCACAAGGAGCTAAACACAGAGAGGACAAACAAGGACAGACAAACGCATTAAGTCGATTATATCGACCCCAGTGCGTAACTGGTACTTATTTGATCGACCCCGAAAGGATGAAAGGCAAAGTCGACCACGGCGGAATTTGAAATCAGAACGTAACGGCAGACGGAATACATATTTCTTTACTACCCACAAGGGGCTAAACACAGAGAGGACAAACAAGGACAGACAAACGCATTAAGTCGATTATATCGACCTCAGTGCGTAACTGATACATATTTGATTGACTCCGAAAGGATGAAAGGCAAAGTCGACCTCGGCGGAATTTGAACTCAGAACGTAACGGCAGACGAAATACGGCTACGCATTTCGCCCGGGGTACTAACGTTTCTGCCAGCTCTTTTGAGTACTACTGAGTGTATTTTATACAGAAAATATCTGGATAGCTTCTGTGAACACTAACTATATCTGTCTGTCAGTCCGTCTATCTATCTATCTATATATCTATATATCTATCTATCTATCTATATATCTATCTATCTATCTATCTATCTATATATATATATAATATATATATATATATATATATATATATATATATATATGTATGTACATATATATATATATATATATTATATATATATATATATATATATATATATTATATATATATATATATATATATACATTAGATTGGCCTAAATTCCTGACAGGATGTGTTAAGCCAGTTTTAATTCACATTTTGTACTATAGTGTAACACGCAAGTGAGGACTAGCAGTCGACTGAGATGTATTAAGGTATATAGGTAGCTTATCTGGTATCCCTTAAAGAAATGTGTCCAGCTTTCTTTTGAAATTGATGGGATCGTTTTCTTCTTTGATTTGTTTTGGGGTAATGTTAAACAAGGCTTGTTGAGGAAAAGGAAGTGTGGTGTTCCAGTGAATCTATGCGTTGTAAGACTCAAAGGGCCGCTGGAGAGAATAAATATTACGTATGTATATACATGTGCATATAAAAATGCATATTTATATTAATGTATATATTTTGAGCTAATATTACATATATTACAACTGCAGCGACCTGGCAGAATCGTTAGCACGGGCGGGCTAAATGCTTAGCGACATTTCATCTGACTTGGTGTTCTAAGTTCAAATTCCCACCTTGTGCCAAATTAACATTAAATACATTACATGGTTTGTAACCAGCTAAGGAGAAACATACAACCTCATTAAGGAAGCAAAGGAAAAGAAAATGCAGAATTAAGCAGCAAAAGATGAGGGTGGGAGGAATGGGTTGTGCACCCCAGAAAAAACTGCGGGTGTAGCTACATCTCATAGACATAATTGCAAAGGTGTTGCTGAGGTCAATCACCAGTGCCATTCGTTGCAAGAACCATTCTACAACGCAGGGCTCATTCCTCAGCTGAGAGAGCATCTGTGACAAAATTGCTGATGATGGAACTAGCAGCCAAAGCTCACAAATTTCAACCCTATCATCTTTTCTTAATGGAAGGTTATCATCACATATGATGAAGGTGTCATAGGGATATGTTAATCATGCTTAGAAACCAAAAGGCAGGATGGTCAAGGCTAGAACGTCTTCCATCAAAGAGGTTTGCTCATTCGCAGCTGAGTTGGAGCTAAACAAATAGTAGAACAACAAATAAGGAACAAATAGCCGCAAAACATCAACAGAAATAACATCATCATCATCATCATCATCATCATCGTCGTCGTCGTCGTCGTCGTTGTCGTTAGCATTATCATCAACTACAACAACAACAACAACAACAGCACGACAAAGACAAAATGGTTTATAATCGATTTCCACGTCTCCAAAGTTTTAAAAGCACGTGACATGACACAGAAGTAATTTCGAAAATGTTCTCGAATTATATTGTTATATATAATATTTCCTACTTTGTCATGTGTTTTTGTTTTTATATTTCTTTCATAAAATTCATAGTAGGCAGTAAACAATTTTTTTTTTCCTTTATGCTCTGTATCCCATAAACACATTAAACTGTTATAGTTTTGCTGCAAACATATGGCGGAAATGTTTCACAAAAATCCTATTTCACTTTAATTGTATAGTAAAACATATCGAAAATCAAATTTAGCCAAAAAATATGTAGATTAATAATTTCATTTTAAACATTAAAGCTAGCTGTATTCTCCAGTAAGTACTGCCGACTTTGTGTGATGCCGCCTCTTATTTTGATAAAACCACTAAAAATGCGCACGTTGGGAAATAATCAAATAGTTACATATTTTCGGGTAAAGACTTGGGATTTGCTGTCTCTCTTGTGTACCAATTCCAGTATTCATGATATTTCACATAATTGCATGCTAGCAGTTTTGGCTACAAAATATTATACATTTAAAAAGATGTTGGGCATTTGAATAATGCTCGTACAAACCATTGTACTTGCTGACTCGACTTACTGTATATAACAGCTAAATATCATCCGAGTGATATCATACTCTCTCAAATGATGCAGTTGACTGATACTCTCGTAGGTAGACATAACCTTTTCTGTTATGGACATAAGGCCATGCTTACTTTAGGAGAAGAGGCTGGTCCATTACAAAGACGGCTATGCTCATCTGGTACTTATTTCATCGACCACGAAAGGAGGAATAGCAAAGTCGAGCTCGGTGAAATTATGAACGTATAGCGTAAAGATGGACGAAATGCCAGTTAAGCGTCATGCCCAGAAAGGGAATAAGTTTAAATATGAATCGGCTTAATAGGGTGAATTCTTGGGGCGTTAAACATCAATAACAACAATAACAGCAATTGCATATTGATTACAAATACATTGGATTGAGGAATTTTATACCACACCCGATGTATACAAGTTGCATGGATATCTCATTTTTAGTCGTGTTCTTATTTATCACGCACTCAACACAGATGCTGGAGACAAATGATGACCGCCGACTCAGCGCGTGTGCCAAACCGTCTTTATAGAGGCATTTATTAACCTGAGCTGTATTAACTATATTATAGAACATGTCTTCCGTTTTCGAAGACGGTGAGGAGATGCGGATGTAATGTGAGTACTCTTTAGGTTTAGTCACAGAGATAAAGTCATTGCATCATGATCATATCTCAAAGAATTTTCAAATCCGTTGAAGAAAGAGGAAAATTTATATTCAAACCGGAGACTGTTTGCACTAGAGTGAATTTCGCTAATTATACGAAAGTAGTGACATTAAACCAGATCACGTATCAGTGCTTCTAATGATCTTCTGCACGTAAAGAATATATGTGTGTGTGTATTTCTGTATATACATATATACATAGATATATATGTATATATATATGTTCACACACACACACATACGTACTGTTCTCGGAATCACTCAATGTTTCCTATGATATTCTCTATAAAACTGGCAAGGTGAGTTGAGCTTTTTGACTCTCGGCGACGGAGTAATGTGTCACTGAGGAAGATTAATCAAATATGAAATCAGCGTTGATATGATTCGATCTCGCTTACCGTATGAAGCTCGTTTCCCTTGTCAGTTGTCAGAAAATTGCTCTTACGAGGCTAAGAGATCTTCCGACTCTTATTTCTATCACACTCCGTCACATTATGGGCGACTATACCCGTTGCCTTTCAGTTGCAAAAATTTCGAATGGCCACCTTAATAATTTGTGTGTGTGTGTGTGAGTGTGTGCTTCCCAACCACATAGTTATGAGTTCAGACCCGCTGTGTGGCACCTTGTGTATGAGTGTTGGTGTATATGCGTATGCGTATGAAGAGAGACACATACATATATTCGTTCGTACATTACGGTGAATAACAAAGGTTATGAAACCGGTTAGGCTGTAATTCACATGAACATTCAGCAAGCGTTTTGGGTACGCTAAACTATTAACAAACAGCGCTACGGAGAGTTCAGTCTGCTCCAGTGGTCTTCGCGATAAAAGCCAAACTCATACCATCAGAGCTGAATAACTAATAGGCAAAGTGAGTAAGCATGCATGCATATTCAAAATGAGTAAATTACTCAAACAGGCTATATATATATATATATATATATATATATATATATATATATATATATATATATATATATATATATATATATATATATATATATATATATATATATATATATATATATATATATATAAACGACGGGCTACAGAGGAACGTGATGTGAAAAGAACTTTTTTCCAGCTCATCGTTCTTCGATAAAGGAAAAAAATCTGCAACTTCTCGTCTCAATAAACCACCATCCTTCATGAAAGTTGTTTTTTATATTCACTATAGATTTCTTCCTACACCTCAATCGCTGGATCCTATATTTATGTATCACTTGTTCTTATTCTAGAAGACGCTATATGTGTGCAAGACACAGAAATGGAGAAAATTAAATTAAACTTGTCGCTTAAGGATTTACCACCTACGAACAAAAACGAGTTGTCCGGATTTCCCATACTCTAATCCGTAACATGTATATATATACATGTGCGTGTGTGTGTGTCTCTGTGTGTGTTTGCCCTCCCCCATCAACGCATGGCAATCGGTGCTAGTGTGTTTAAAAAACTGTAACTTATCGGATCAGCAACAGATACCAACAGAATAAGTACTAGGATTAGAATAAGTCCTGGGGTCGATTTCTTCGACTAAATAAGGTGATGCTCCAGCATGGCCGCATTCAAATGACTGAAACATGTAAAACAATGAAAAAATAAAAGCGTAAAATATTGTGTGTCCGTGTGTGTTTGTTCATATATGCGTCTATATGCATAAATAGGATATTGATTGAGTGAGGAACGCTTATTTACGAATGAAAGAAATGCTCAATACATAAAATAGAGCTAATATTGATTAACAGATCAACACATGTTCTGCATATAATCAAATAAGAACTTTTCGAAGTGCTGCATCACTTTCCTAACAAGTCGAGATCTGCAAATACCCTCCTTAAATGTTTTGGTGTGGCAATCCAAATAAGGTGAAATTAATTTGAATTCCCAGCTCCACACAGATTTTAGAGTTTAGCCTTCTCGGGAGGTGCTAGCACCACAGGATGGGAAACACTTGGTATGCTGAATGGATTATGCATAATCTAATGATTTTTTTTTTTATCGAGACGGGATGATCGTTACAGGGCCAGTGACTAATCTCGATGACTAATCTTATTCCGATGTTTTACGAATATTTCTTCCTTATTTAGGGTGGATACGATTCCTTTCTTCAACCGTGTCAATAGTCCATAAATCGCCCACACGTACACATACAAATACACATACACATTCATATCACACATGCGTGCGTATGTGCATGAGTGCGTATCAATGGGATTAGTCTGTGTATAGATGGATGTGAACGCAATCGCATAAGTATGTGTGGAGACATTAAAAAAAAAAAAGGTTTGGTCGTTAATAAATTGCATGATATCGTGAAATCACTCTCTCTATATAAATGTATAATAGGTACACATATGCATACATGTACTCACACTCTATATATATGTGTATATATGTATATATATATATATATATATATATATATATATATATATATCCATGTATATGCATATATAATATATATACATACATTCATGTATATATATATATATATGTATATATGCATGTATACATGCATGCACACACATACATATATATACATATATACATCCATATATTTACACATACACACACACATATATATATATATGCACGTCTGTGTGAGTTTAATATATAGATGTATATATATATATATATATATTATATATATATACATATACATATATATATATATGTATGTGTGTGTGTGTAATATTCATATACACATACATAGATACATACATACATATATATATATAGCTATATATATATATATAAGCACATGCAAGCTTTATTGAAAATTCATAAATAATATTGACATCAAAATAATATATATACATATGTGTGTGTATATATATATATTATATAAAATACAAAGAAAGGAAAACAACTAAATATATAATGACGTTCCACAGCATCTACTACACCTATAGGTTGGACAGAAACGGCAATAATATTAATAATAACAAGAGAAACAGTAAGCAGAGAAACCTACACACAAAATTATTCTGACTCTTTCTGAATATTTGTCCATCAATTATCATCTTATCACTCCATTTCCATTTGTACGCATAATACTGTTTTATTGTACATCACTATTTTCTTATTACTTTTTATCTTTTCTTTCTTTCCTCCATATTTCTTTCTTTTTTCTTTGCTAGTAGAGTTCGCAAAGATGGTTGTTACAGCAACCTTCTACGCACACTGGTTTTCTCCACTTCTCTGCTTCGGTTTTTATTTAAATTTATTTAGCAGTCATCTTCAACTACCACCAAGCTTCTCTATCAAAAGACTTCTTTTTTTTTTATATCTCTACATACAGTGTAGCAGCATTATTTATTATCTATTCAACACCATATTGCGAAACGTTTCGTCGAAATTTATCATCCTCAACTAAATCCATTGTGACATATTTGTCAAAAAATTCGTCTGTTTATATTAGTATGATGTTTATATGCTTTATAATATAAACGCTGACCCTGTTGTTGCTGCTGCTGTTGTGGTTGTTGTTAATGTTGTTGTTATCGCTGTTGTTGTTGTTGTTGTTGATGATGATGATGTTGTTGCAGATATTGTTACTATACTTATTCTCATTCATCGTTCATCTTCATTCTTTTGCGCCCCGATGTATATTTTTCGTCTTCATCCACATATCTTCTTCAAAATCTTCTTCATCTGCTGTTGCCTGCTACTGCTACCACCACCACCACCACCACCACCATCAACAACAACAACAACAACAACAACAACAACTCTATTGCTATCACTGCTGTTCTTAATGCAGATTTGCATTTAAAATCATGAAATCCGAAAAATAACAACTTGCAAAAATTAAAACGCTCCTTCTAATTACTGTAAATTAGTTAATATACATGAATATTCATTAGTCAATGAATTTACATATCTATATATTTATCAATCATTCTAAATATATTACACACACTCTGTCATATATTGCTACAACAATATCTAATCAGCTATTTATCTATCCATCTATCTATCTATCTATCTATCTATCTATCTATCTATCTATCTATCTATCTCTCTCTCTCTCTCTATATATATATATATATACACACATATATATGTGTGTGTATGTGCGCGCGCGCGCGTGTGTGTATATATGTATATATATATATATATATATATACGCACATGCAAACATTTGCATACATCTATGCATATATACATATATATATTCACATATTCACATATGAGATCCAGATATTCTCTGCATAGAAGACATTTAGTAGTGCTAAACAGTTTCAAACTGTATATATATATAAAAGACTTGTTTCATTTATATTTCCTGAGCGCCATACTAATACAATTGTTTGTTTGTATTCCACCTGCCTTCGTCTTTTGTTTATTTCCGTAAACCTGCCTTCGTCTTTTGTCTATTTTCATAAAGCTTACCGTTATATATATATATATATATATATATATATATATATATATATATATATATATATATTCAATTCCGTCTTCCAAATTCACTAACAAGACATTGGTCGTCTTGAAAATTAATAGAAGACATTTATCGAAGATGCAACGCAGTGGAATTGAATCCGAGGCCATGTGTTTGGGAAGGAATCTTCTTATCACACAGCCACTCTTGCGCTTGTATATATCGATATATATATACGTGTATGTGTGTGTATATGTATTTATATATGTATATATTATAAACATATGTGTGTGTATATATATGTATAGACAATTTTATTATTCATATTTATGTTACTACTATTACTACTAGTTTTGCATATTACTACTACCACTACTACTGCTACTACTGCTGCTACCACTACTACTACTACTACTACTACTACTAATACTACTACTACTACTACTACTACTACTACTACTACTACTATTACAACTAATTCTGTCAGGACAATCTTCAATGTCTTTACTGTTTTTTTATTACTATTGAATATTTTGGCATTGCTACTCTCGTTGATGTTGTAGCTAATATCATATTATTGTTATCTTTATTATCACCATCATTATCGTCATCATCATCATCATCATCATCATCATCATCATCATCATCATCATCATCATCATCGTCGTCGTCGTCATCATCATCATCATTATCGTCATTATCATCATCATCATCATCATCATCATCATCATCATCTCTATCATCGTCATCATCATCTTCATCACCCTTATCTTCATCATCATCGTCGCGGTCATTGTCGTCGTCGTCGTCGTTGTTATCGTTATCGTCATCATCTCGTCGTCGTTGTCGTAGTCGTAATCTTTTTCTTCATCATAATTATTATCAACATCATCATCATCATCATCTTGACGAACAGGCAAAATTGTTATTACAATGGGCAAAATCCTTTCGACTGCAACGAAATAAGTATCAGTTGAACAAATGTCTCCTGATGCTGCAGCAATAGAAACGCAGAATGCAGGGTCCTAAACAGCCGCAATGTGAAAAGCTTTCACATATTGGTGGAATGAATGAGAAATGGAGTGAGTGAGAGGTGGGTGAGTGAGAGGTGGAGTAAGTGAGAGGTGGAGTAAGTGACAAGTGGAGTAAGTGACAGGTGGAGTGAGTGAAAGGTAGAGTGAGTGGCAGGTGGTGTGAATGAGAGGTGGAGTGATTGAGAGGTGGAGTGAGAGAGAGAGCGAGACACAGACGTATAGGGAGGAGTGGAAGAAGGAGAGAAAGGTGATTAATATTAATACATTTAGGCCAAATGGTCACGTCATCAAGTGAAGGTAGAGGCGGAGAACGCGAGAAAAAGACAACGAAAGAAAAAGGGGAGAGAGAGAAATGTAAGCGACGTGCGGTGGGGTGGGGAAGGAATACTTATTAAGTGGTTAAAAGTTAGCTGAAGAGAAATGTAGATAGAGAGATGGACAGGGGAGACAGTTATATTGAGAGAGAGAGAGAGAGAGGGGGAGATATGCATATATATTTATTTACTGCCCAGAAGGGGCTAAACTTAGAGGGAACAAACAAGGACAGACGAAGGGATTGAGTCGATTATATCTCCCCCAGTGCGAAACTGGTACTTTATTTATCGACCCCGAAAGGATGAAAGGCAAAGTTGACCTCGGCGGAATTTGAACTCAGAACGTAACGACAGACGAAATACCGCTAAGCATTTCGCCCGGCGCGCTAACGTGTCTGCCAGCTCGGCGCCTTATTGCCAGCTCGCCGCCTTATTTTCAGCTCGCAATTTTTTTTGTTGAATTAATGTTTTATAGTAACCATCGCATGCGCATAAGTGCAATTATTCATGCTCTGTTTACTTAAGAAATTGATATTTGTTTGCAAGGATTCCTATATCCTAAACTTTGAATTCACAAGAAAAGACGGTTGCGAGTTGCAAAGTAAGGATGCTCAGACAAACGGATTGCAGAGGAATAGCTAATAGATCTAATAAAAAGAGGCAAAAACAAAACACCGGCGGAGACGTGAGAAAATAAATGTACCTGAACATCAAGAATATTTGAAGAAAGTTCAACTATGAATGCTAGAAAAATGCAAAGCATTCTTTCGTTCTTAAATAGGTCCTTTGGATTTTTTCCATTCCTTGAATTTTCCACGGGTCCTACTAGTAATGATTACAACAACAACAATATTCATAATAATAATAACAATAATAATAACAATAACAACAAGAGTAATAATAATAATTATAATAATAATAATAATAATGATAATAATAATAATGATAATAATAATAATAATAATAATAATAATAATAATAATAATAATAATAATAATAATAATAATAATAATAATAATAATAATAATAATAATAATGGTACTTCCTTGATGCAGTACCAGGCTGTGGCTCTCATGGCTATTGCTCTTAACTGATTGGAAATGCTATCATGTACGTTGTTTTGTCTTGTTAAAAAAGAAGGACTACAGCAAATATTCTGTTCAATTTCACAGATTTGCTTGTCAGATCTTTCATATAAACTAGTTGCTGACGATATGTGCATCTTTGATCATGAGGAGATGTAGTAGGAGTGCTTCATAGCCATGTTTTGAAAAGAATTCTGTGGGGTTTGGAAAATTAATCTTAGGAAACGTGGGTGTTTCGTTCAACATCTTTAAACAAACCTTATTCAGGGACCTTTTGAACGTGATGGGGTGTTCAACCTGAAGAACATTCTAACAGCTTTCTCCAACTGCAAGGTCAATCGCTATTTATCTTGATGAGATCATCACGTCGAACAAATATGGTTGTGATGCATATGCCTGGTGTACCCTTATCAGACGGGTAGTCATGATGGTATATTGGGCTTCGTATATTTTACCCCAATGTCACATTGATGGCATGCACTGCCCCCTCACTCAGTAATAATAATAATAATAATAATAATAATAATAATAATAATATAGACTTGGTATAAAAGATGGGCTACAGCAAATGTTCTGCTCAATAACATAGATTTGCTTGTTAGTTGTTTGACCGTAACCAGTTGAGCACGTCCCTTAGTGGCTGACGATATGTGCATCTCTGATCACGAGCAAAAGTAGTCGGGGAGCATCATAGCCGTGTGTTGAAAGGAATACTTAGAGGATTGGATAGTTCGCCTTATGAAACATGGGTGGTTCGTTCAATATCCTTAAACAATCCTTATTCAGGGAAATTTTGACCGGGATAGTTTCCTCGAACAGAAGAACATTGTAACTGGGTCCCAACTGCAAGGTCATGTGCTGTTTATCTTGATATGAGATCACCATGCCCGGCTGTGATGCATGTGCCTGGTATACCCTTATCAGAAGGGTAGCCATGTGGGTACACGTGGCTTCGTACATTTTACCCCGGTGTCCCTTTGATGGCATGCACTACTCTCTCACTCAATAATAATAATAATAATAATAATAATAATAATAATAATAATAATAATAATAATAATAATAATAATGATGATAATGATAATAATAATAATAATAATATTAATATTAATAATAATAATAACAATAATAATAATAATTATTATAATAATAATAATAATAATAATAATAATAATAATAATAATAATAAAATAATAATAATAATAATAATAATGATAATGACGATAATGATGATGATAATAATAATAAATAATAATATAATAATAATAATAATAATAATAATAATAATACTGATAATGAAGAAAAAAATGCTTTCTAATTGATGTATCAATACCGGCAGATGACAACGTGTCTCTAAAAGAAATGGAGAAACTTTCAAAATACAAAGACCTAGAAATAGAGGTAACCAGAATGTGGAATCTAAAAATAGAAACAATTCCTATCATAGTAGGTGCATTAGGTATGATAAAAAAATATTCAGACAATACATAACGAAAACACCAGGACTTACAAACACATTTAACATACAGAAAATTGCACTACTAGGCACTGCACACATCCTACGAAGAACACTTTCCATACAATAACCAGCAGAGCATCACAACAAATCACAGCACATACCTAAGTCACACAGAGCTGCGCTCGGTAGTGAAGTGAAAGCACGCAATAAACATAAAACTACTGAATAATAATAATAATAATAATAATAATGATGATGATGATGATGATGGTGATGGTGATGGCGATGATGATGATGATGATGATGATGATGATGATGATGGTGATGGTGATGGTGGTGATGGTGGTAGTAGTGGTAGTGATGGTGATGGTGATGGTGGTGGTGATGGTGATGATGATGGTGGCGGTGGTGGTGGTGGCGGTGGTGATGATGATGATGATGATGATAATGATGGTGGTGGTGGTGGTGGTAATGTTGTTGGTGGTGGTGGAAGTGGTAGTGGTGGTGGTGATGATGATGATGATGACGATGAAAATAATAATAAGAAGAGATAGACGAATCCTTTATGCCATAGACACAAAACCTGAAATTTGGGGGGAGGAGAGAGAACATTACATCGACCCCCAGTGCGTTACTGGTATTTATTCTATCTATCCTGGAAGGATGATGATGGTGATGATGATGCTGCTGCTGATGATGATGGTAGTGGTGGTGGTGGTGGTGATTACGACAATTTCTTTAGATAATAATTATAACTATAAAGATAATAAAGACAACCAGAGTAAATGAATCTGGAGTTGGAAGAAAATAAAAATAAAAAAAAACAAGAATATTTTTTAAAAAATCAAGATGAAATGTATAAATGTATAAAATACTCTCAAATAACATATAAAATAATGAATAAATATCGCTAACCTAGGAATGCTAATTATTCGATTCGCATCAATATATAACGCAACGATAATTTTATCGTCTGACCTCCCATGTATTTCTCCATACACAAAACAAATCACTAGTGATAAGAAATGATTTCGCTTATTATTATTATTATTGTTATTATTATATTATTATTATTATTATTATTATTATTATTATTATTATTATTATTATCATTATCATCATCATTATTATTATATTATTATTATTATTATATTATTATTATATTATTATTATTATTATTATTATTATTATTATTATATCATCGTATCATTATCATTGTTGTTTTGATTTGTTATGGTTATTGTTGTTCTTCTGGTTATTTTTATGGTTTATTTTAGTTTTGTTTTTCATTTCATTATATATATACTTTTTCCCCTTGTCTGCCATTTTGTTTCTTTATCTTTCATGTTATTTCACTTTTAAATTTTCATCAAAATATTACGACTTCCTGTTTTATTTGATATGTTTGATTACTATTCAATGTAAAGGAATTAAATAATAATAATAATAATGATAATAATAATAATAATAATAATAATAATAATAATAATAATAAATAATAATAATAACAATATTAATAATAATAATAATAATAATAATAATAATAATAACAACAATAACAATAATAATAATAATGATAATAAAAATATCAATAATTTCTATAAACTTTTCCAAAATACATTTTAAAATTATAATAAAATAGAATAAAATTTTAAAAAATGATAACGCTTTCATTTAGTTAAAATAACAACGAAAACACTACCGCCACCACCAACATCAGCGACAAGTGACAGTAATAATAATAATAATAATAATAATAATAATAATAATAATAATAATAATAATAACAACAACAACAACAACAACAATAATAATAATAATTCACAAAATGAAACTTGTACAAGAAATTTGATCAATATTCAAACAGATTTATTTCGATATTTTGAAGTGTAACGTTCCAGGCGAGAATGGCTATCTCAAAAGATTGGAAGTAATATAAATTTTAAATGTCAATTCTGAACCAAGAGCAAACATAGAAGGAAAGAAAGAAAGAAAGAAAGATTGGAGAAAGAAAGAAAGAAAGAAAAAGACAGGAACAAAGAAAGATTGGAGAATGAAAGGCAGATGGAGAAAATAAATGGAGGTACAGAGAGAAGAAATGAAAGAATAAATAGAAGCGAAAGAGGGAGCGACAGACGGTAGAGAGAATGAGTGAGAGGGGAGAGAAAGAGAAATAGGGAGAGAGACAGAGAGCCTCAGAGAAATTAAGAAAAATGAATGATAGAAGGGATGAATGAGTGAATGAAAGAAAGGATTGAGACCGAAAGCATTATAGTTAAAATAAACAGAAACGAAAGAGAGGAACAGAGACAAATAAATAAAGAAGATAAAGAAAGAATACTAAACGAAGGCATGGAAGAAAAATAAAATGAACCGAGAGAGACAGGGGGAGCAAGAATAAAGACGAAGGAGGAGTGTTTGGTGTATTAGAAAGTGGCCGAATAGTTAGCACGCCGGGCAAAATACTTAGCGACATTCCGTCAATCTTTGTGTTCTGAGTTCAGTTCTACCTAGGTCGACTTTGCCTTTCATCCTTTCGGGGTCAATAAATTGTGCACCTGTAAAACAAAGGGGTCGATGAAATCGACTAGTTCCCTCTAAAGTTTTAGGCCTTGTGCCTTTAATAGAAAGGATTATTATTATTATTATTATTATTATTATTATTATTATTATTATTATTATTATTATTATTATTATTATTATAATTATTATTATTATTTATTATTTATTATTTATTATTATTATTATTATTATTATTATTATTATTATTATATATTATTATTATTATAATTATTATTATTATTATATTATTATTATTATTATTATTATTATTATTATTATTATTATTATTAAGGCCGCGAGTTAGCAGAATCGTCATCACGCCGGCCAAAAATGCTTAGCAGTATTTCACCCCTCTTTACGTTCTGGGTTCAATTTCCGCCAAGGTCGACTTCGCATTTCATCATTTCGAGGTCGATAAATTATGTACCAGTCAAGCATTGGGGTCGATTTTATCGACCAATAAATTCCTGGTTATTTGCTTATCGCTCAAATGGATATTGTTATTGTTTTTCTACTTCCCAGAATGTTCAGTCCTGTTTGTTCTGGCAGATTCTGTGAGTGTGGATAGCATCCTGCGGCCAGAGATCTCAAAAGATATATTTCCGCACGTTATAAGATTTGATACTTGGTTGTTAATTACTGAGGCAGACATTCAACATTCAAGTATCAATCTCAAAAAATCTTAGCTGTCCCAAGCAGAGCAGTTTCTGGAGGCTTGTTCTGCTCTTATATCAATTCCGATTTCTTTGATATATTACTCGACCCCTTTCTATATCCGATTATGGGTCTCACTTCATTATCAGTGAGTCCGCTCAAAAAAAATATTCCGTGACAGCTATATTCATCGATTTAGCTGTATAATGACGACCGGGCCTGTACTGATCACTCACAGGACGCCTACCAGGTGAAGTGCGTCACCGGTAGTTCAGTCCTCATCTGTTTGTGTTAATTCATTAGTCTTACGCAGAGGAAAGTGTTGATGAGGTTTTACAATCACCAGCATTTTTATCGAGACATTATCTCTGGAGGGATTTGTGTAAAAAGAGGCAAAGAGGATCTTCTCCCCTTATGGATTTAAGTGAGCTATCATGAGCTGGTCGCTAGTGCTACGCAGCTGGTGAGTGAGTTGTTATTTGGATTCCTTTTGACTCCTCAGAGTTCATCCGCTAATAGACAGGTCTTGTATTTCATCCTCCAGGGTGACCAAATAGCAAAAGATACCCTCCTCACAAAGCAGCAAAAAGTCCCCATCGTCACAAAACAGCAAAAAATTATTATTATTATTATATTATTATTATTATTATTATTATTATTAATTATTATTATTATTATTATTATTATCATTGTTATTATTATCATTAATCTGCATCTTTGTTGCAGTCACTCGCGAGAAACACCCAGCGTCCTGGGGCGAGCGAAGGATAAGAGATGTTACAATATAACTGTCAGCTTGAGCTTTACATTTTTTTCAACTACCTAATAATTTCCTGGTTATTCTGGCCAAGGAAGCAGACCTTTTGTAAGAGCTCTACTTGGTGCTGTATTCCATTTTGTTTTATATTATTCTTGATAACTTCTGATACTGTTCCCAAGGACCCAGCTTCATTTTTCTGATACTGTTCCCAAGGACCCAGCTTCATTTTTCTGATACTGTTCCCAAGGACCCAGCTTCATTTTTCTGATACTGTTCCCAAGGACCCAGCTTCATTTTTCTGATACTGTTCCCAAGGACCCAGCTTCATTTTTCTGATACTGTTCCCAAGGACCCAGCTTCATTTTTCTTTTTTTCTTTTTTTTTTTTTTTTTTTTTTTTCTGATACTGTTCCCAAGGACCCAGCTTCATTTTTCTGATACTGTTCCCAAGGACCCACCTTCATTTTTCTGATACTGTTCCCAAGGACCCACCTTCATTTTTCTGATACTGTTCCAAGGACCCACCTTCATCTTTCATAACTAGGCTATTTCGTACTTTAAAGAGTTGTATTTAACTACCTTTTCGCCTTCTTTCTTGATTATGCGTAGTTCAAAGGGGCATGCAACATCAACTGTAGAGCATATGTGCTGCACCTTCCACCACCATTAATTCCGGTCTGTTAGTTTCTAGCATTTGATGTGTTTGGATTGGGAAATCCCAGAGGGTTTTGCTAGTCTCTGACCCCTCCAGGCTCTGCGATTTTTGTTCATACCACATCTTGCTTCTCTGAAGCCCCATGTTTTCGCATAGTTTTCAATGTAGCACTTTCGCTACTTCATCGTGTCGCCCAAACTTGTAGTGGTTTTGGGTAGGTCTAGGACATTCATTCGTGATATGGTCAATGGTTTCGTGTGGAGACACTTACTCATTCCTAAGATTGGCCTTCCAGTTCGTATTCAAAATTTGATCATGCGCTGCCATAATGTTCTTTACTTCATTGATATTACAGTTCAACAAGAGTATTCGAGCAGTCCTGAAATCTGAGCTAAATACATATTACAAGGTGTAAGCTAATATATCTCCTAGCAGCTCCAGTTTGATATTTATAATTTTAACGTGTTTCTGATCATCGCTGTCGCGTTTGCATGCTGAATACCTGAGCCTTCATTTATTTCTCGGTATTTCTAACTTTGTTCCTTCTGAAGTTGTTTATAAATGTTTCTACAACATCTAATACAATTGAATCTGAGGTCTTCAATTTTCCTTTCTTAAATGTGGCCTTAGTACATTTGTCAAGACTAAACTCAAGCCTGAATTCATCACTGTGTACTCTCACACGATGTAATAGGCCTTCAAGCTCATCATTGATTTTATCATAAGGTTTTAGGCCATTCATATAAAATAGATGGCTTATTTTCTTCTCAATTTTATATCCATGCCCTGGTCTGCTAAGTTCCCTTGTAAGAGGTATTAAGTCTCTGCAGAAAATTAGAGGTGAAAGTGAGTGACTTTGGAAAATTCTACAGCTGATTTTAATATTGTTTGTACTCAGTGCTCCATTAGAGTGCATAACTAGAGATTCGTATTCCACACTGATATGTTATGCTTCAAGTTTGAAATTACAGGAGAAATGTCCAGCAATTTCAAGTTTGAAATTACAGGAGAAATGTCCAGCAATTTCAAGGTCCATGAATGTGGTATGATGTTAAGGCCTTTTTATAATCAATCCATGCGGAACTGAGATTTCTGCGTTTGTTCCCAAGGAACATGCGATTAATTAGGAGTTGATATTTGCATCCATATGAGACTTCTTCGCACACCTTTTGTCCAGTGGGGATAATATCGTTGTATTCCATAAATGTGGACAATTTCTCCACGAAAATGGGCGTTAAAATTTAAGGAGTAATAGATAAGCAGGTCATGGGCCGATAGGCTTTTGGAGTAATCCATTTTCTGACTATTTCTCATAATTTCATTGAAGAGCTGAACTAACTTACTGTGTGCGCATGGGAGTGATACGAGCCACGAATTTGGCAACCTATCTCTACCGGGGATTTCCACTTATGGGCCTTCTTGAGGGCCATCCTTACGTCTGCTATTGTGACGACTTCTCATGTTTGTTCTTTTAAATTTTGGTAGGATCCTTCTGTGCGTCTAAACCAAACCGCATTTTTTATGTCTTCTCATCACTCCAAATCTTTTACCAAAATTTTCTACTGCTTACATTGGTAGGGTGTCCCCAACAGTTATTTTCTGCTTCCCTATTTCTCTATAGAATGTTTTCGCATTGGACGTGTACGGCTTATTTCGCTTCTATAAAACTTTTTCCTCTTCTCAAATCTTCGTATTCAACTGAGCTTTTGCTTCGACCTTTTGTTTCAGTGTTTCTTTTGTAAAAAGCAGCTCTTCTCTTGGTGAGAATCTATAATTTCTCATCATCTTTCTTTCTTTTCTGGATCTTACATTATTTTCAGAGATTAGTTCATTTAATATTGATATTTCTCCTCTCATTAATTCAATATATTTTTCAAATTTACTTCTCCAATTTGGATTCCTTCCCAGGATTATTTTTCTTTGTTTGTTTTTTTCTTCTGAAACAATTGGTTGTTTCATTTGCCGTAGCAGATGCGTAAATAATTCCATTTAAATTAGTAAGATGTGGTTTTAATTTTTGTGCGATGTCTTTTGTTACATAATTGCCAATTTTAAATTTATTTTTTTATTTTGGTTTGTATTTGACAGTTTGTAAAGTGATTCTCCATCATTCATACTTGCATGTCTTACGACTTATTCAGAATTTTCTGCTTTATTTCCATCATAGTCTCTCTGTATTCTTCGTCAAATGCGTGTTCTTCAAATATTGTCTCTTTACCACTTTCCTGGCTATCTTCATCAGCTTCATTACATTTTCTCATTTCTTCAGTTCTTTGCGTCACAGTCTTTCGATTAAGGCTCGTGTCGCACTACTCTTTTCATCTCATTCTTCCTTTCCACCCTGTCATATATTTAGGTAAGTTTCCGCCGCGTGCTTGATCATTAGTCTCTTATTTCTAAAGGTATCCCTCTTAACCTCTGTAAGTTACTTTCGTCTAAATAGGGTCTGCTCTCTAGATTTTGTGTTCTTATTTTGCAAGAGTTTGCGGTGTGTTACTCTTGAGATGGCTAATCTAATGAAGAGAGATATCCGCCCATTACTTCTTTATACTATCCCTTGGTCCATTAGGTCCTATTACATTATTAGTATTATTAGCCCATTGTGGTTAATGTAGAGACCATTATTAAAATCTCTACCATTATTATCACCTCTGCCATTATTACCGTTAGAATTACCACTGCCACGACATTACAGTAGCAGAGACTATCGTTGATTACCGCTGTCTCTGTCCTTGTAGTCACCCTTTCTAACCATGAGAACAATGTAACCGTCATATCAACGTTCTTGTGAGCTGCCGCCGGGGGCAGTCAGAATTAAGTTATGACTGCCAGCCTGGTCCCTCCTACTGTGTAGTATTATTAAATGTTTAATTTCAAATTTTGCCTTGTACCCGAGATAGCCATAAATACACGAGGGTTGTTGGGGTTAGTAGGAGGAAGAAATGCAGCGTCGTGGACACAGACACATACCACCTGTCTATAAACAGGCTCAGCAGATGCTGACAAGAAGGTCATCAAGGGATCGGTCGTACAACCATGAGGTCACCAGATGTTAAGTAT
>NC_043003.1:56459444-56464444 GCF_006345805.1 Octopus sinensis | reverse complement strand
CCGCATCTGTAATAGAGTGGATGGAACCATTGCCTATATCACGAATGTTTTAGACTTGCCCCAAGCTACTACAAGCTGCCGTGATACGATAAGATGGCGAAACTTCTAAACTGGAAACTGTGCGAAAAGTGGGACTAGAGAGAGGCAAGTCGTGGTATGAGCACAAACCGCAGAAAGTGGAAGAGTCAGAGACTAGCAAAATCCCCTGGGATTTCCCAATCCAAATAGATCGGGTCCTAGAGGATAACAGACCGGACTTAGTGGTGGTGAACAAGGCGTACCACATAAGCTATATAGTTGACGTTGTATTTGAACCGCAAATAGTCAAGAAGGAAGGCAAAAAGAAAGATACATACGACCCTCAAAAATGCAAAATAGTTCAGCTACAGAAAATGCAGAAGTTGAAGATGGTGCCAATTGTTAATGCGTTATTGGAGACAATATCAGAAGGTATCGAGTATAAAAGAAATCGGAATAGAGTTCCCTGTAGAACTAGTACAAAATGTTTCCCTCCTTGGTACGGCGAGTATAATCAGGAAGGTATTAGATAGTTGAAAAGAACAGATAGCATGGGACCGTAGGGTGCAACAGATTGCAGCAATACTTGGAATGGTCCATATTTTGCGAAACAAATTGCTGTGGGAAGCTGTAGGAAGGAGCTGCGACGTGAACTGGACATAGAAGTTACGGGTTATGGTTAGGGTTAGAAGTTAAGTGATTAAAAATAATAAAATACATAATAACAGCTATAAAAAATAAAATATATAATAATAGGCTCCAGTACAAAACACTTATACAAGGCGCTATGCAGTGGGACTGAACATGCAGCAATGTGGTAGTGAAGCAATTTTCTTACAACACAGCCACGCTAACACCTCTGTGTGTGTGTGCGTGGGAGTGCGTGTGTATTGTATATTAATATATTATGTGTGTGTGTGTGTTATGCAATATTATGTATATGTGAGTATATATATATAATCATATCTATATATATATATATATATATAATATATATATCTATATATATATATGTATGTATATATATATATATATATATATATATAATATATATATATATTATATATATATATATATATTGAAGTAGATAAATGAATTATTTATTACGGATAATTCAAATGATAACCGATACCTGGGTAGCAAAAATCACAACAGAAAGAGCACGGTTGACGTTACGACTATGGGGCATAAAATCCGTGCCTTAGTGCGGAAATTGAGTTTTATATATTAAGTATAGGAAAGAATGGAGCTGAACGAAGATTTAACAAAAGTCCTTTATTTTATTTTCGACATATGTTTCGAAGTCTGCAAAGTCCCTAATTCCGATTGAATAAGGAGTCCATTTTGCAGCTTTCTCTTCAGGAAAATCCAGGAACTTAATTCTCCAACAAAAGGCACAACACGCTTTTCGACAAGCGCTCACGAGGAGCCCATTAAATTAATGATACAAACTGTCTATCTATATGCGTTGACGCCAGATTGGATGAAAGCAGAAGAGATTGTCCGTTGAGATAGTTCAAGGTCAGAATACGGTTAGCAGAAGTGGGGTACAGGAAAATCAAAGAGTGTGAATGTATTCTGTATGACTGGTGTTTATATTTGATTTATTTTAAGAATGAGTGCTAGAGTGTTTGAGTGTGAGAAATTGCCTTAATGTATGTGTGTGTGCGTCTTTGAATGCGTGACAGTGTGTTTCGAAGGCAGAAAGAGAGAGAGATAGCAGGAATTAACAGTCAAGAAACTGAAAAAGCTGTGTCTGTGTGTTCGTATGTGACAACTTAATAGAGAGAGGGTGTCCACAATATCAATGACAGGATACAGTGTTGCTGTAGGGGATGGCAGTAGTTCTTGACAACTAGTAGTTCTTATACTAACAGGGATGAGATACCACCTTTCAAATTTTATTCAAATTTTATTAGGAATTCCAGGGGTTATCTATATTAGACTTCATTGGTATGAGAGAAAGGTATGCCTTTTCCAGTGGAGGCATCTGAAAGAATTTTGCACAATCGAGTTAACAAGCTGCCCTCGGGCGAACAAAATATGAAATAGTTCTGAGTACAAAGGGCACAGAATTTTTTTGCCCTTATCACACGGTAAGACACCGATATAATTGACCATTCCAGTCTAAAAGTTGAATTCGCGTTCTTCAAACGCCAGACTATTTGCTTAGCCCCGTAGCGTGTTGCTTATCCTATGTCGGAACGTGGAAAAATGATTCGATATTCTTGCGGCTAAATTTGATGATGTAGCTCCGATATAAAGGAAGACATCGGATTCAGTATAAATCTGCACTGATAAATGGCGCGTTTCTAATTTTGGAGTTGCTAGATAAGAACCTTAATCTATTGGGATTGTTTCCGATACTAATACAGCGTTTATTACTATGATGGTTGTAAAAACTACCGCTGGATTCGATATTATTCACCCCTTATCATTACTATTTAAGGCTATATCACCTGCATATTCCCTGTTACTGGGAATGCTGTGATTGATAATGTCCGTAAAAAACTACTGTGTTAAAACCGCTGCTAATATTATTGTTGGGACTCCCTACGTTAATGACGAGATCAGTGCTCTTATCCTTATTACTATTACTAACTCCAATGTTGGTATGAAGGCTGCTAATATCTGTACTACTTCTATTATTATTATTATTATTATTATTATTATTATTATTATTATTACTATGAGTTATGTTGGAACTTGACGGGGCAGAGTCTCTGCTCATGGGTGAGAGGGCCTTATTTAGCAGCTTATTGTTATGGGAGGCAATTATCTGTGAAAGATTTTTAGTATTGTAGAAAGCTATCCTTACTTTGTGCGAATTTACAGTGGAGTAATATCTCGAATTTCTGGGAAAATTTCTGGCAATGGCTTGGCGAAACTGCAACGGTAGGTTAGATCCTATTTGTTTACCAAAGGGAATTACAAACCAGATATAGTTTTTCCTGTCTTGTACTGGCTCGGAGAGTAACTCTAACATTAAGGGGGGATCTCTGGGTTGAATAATGGACGCAAAGTATTTATGTTATCATGTTGTGTGTTAGTTGTTCTGGAAAATTTCTGGCAATGGCTTGGCGAAATGCAACGGTAGGTTAGATCCTATTGTTTACCAAAGGATTACAAACCAGATATAGTTTTTCCTGTTCTTGTACTGGTCGGAGCGTCAACTCTAACATTAAGGGGGTATCCTGGTTGAATAATGGACCGCAAATTATTTATGTTATCTATGTTTGTGTTAGTTGTACTTGTGTCGACATTCCTAAAGCTATCATCACTACTTGTATTATTTATATTATTGTAAGTTGACTTATCCTGATGATAGAATACTGGTTTCGGAAGGGCCGGGTCTATATATGTTACCTTTTCCCTATAACCGGCTTTTGACAGGGCGGCATTATAGAATTCCGCTTTATGCTTAAAAGTGTCGACGTTGGCAGATAAATTTGATAATCTTTGAGAAATATTTTTAACTAAATTATCTGTTATAGTTTTTGCGTGGTTAGAGAAAACACTGACATACTTTAGGTTTGTGGAAGGTTTATGGTAGGGACAGTAAGAATTGCTATGCGGGTTTAGTGTGACATCTAAGAAATTTGCCTTGGTAAGTTCGTTATCAAAAACTATGCTCATGCCCATCCCACTAAAGAACCTAGCTAATCTATTTTTAGTTTTCTGTATCATTCTATTCGGGGTGTTCTGTAGGTAAAACAGACAATCGTCACGATATAAGCCACCGCCGATGTCCGGGAATTGGTCGGATAATTCATAGAGAATATAGATTCCGACCAAATCGGCTATCTGGACGCTATCTGAACTTCCCATAGGTACATCGAACTCGTTGGGAGTATCCTTACGGACCCTTAACTTATCTTCAAACTGTATAAAGGATTTTCTGGCGACTAGAATTATATCATTTCTTCTCTGTGTGGGCCTGCCTTATATGTGCATGCCACAGGGCCTTATTGAGTACACTGGTTAATCGAGGGTAGAAATTAGCAATATCGAACTGAGATGAACTTGTCCTGTTTTTATTGGGATAGAAGAGAACCACTTTACGACTTGCGAGGAGTTCGCCCAAAGGTTAAGCTTAAGCTTATTAACTAAACTAGGAATATTGTCTAAAATGTACTTACTGATGGAACCGATGTCGGAACTAGAAGGGCATATGAGCCTTAATGCTGGATTGTGGTGTGAAAATTTGGTTTGTGGTCCTTAACGATGATCTAAGTTGTCTTGGGTTAAGCGGTTGTGTGTTCTCATTTGAAGCCCATAATTTACCATATTCTTAATCTCCAAGTTATCTCTCAGTTAACTCTTCTCAGTGTATTCTTATTTGTAGTTCTATAGTTCTTCTGGATTTCTTTCTTGAGTAATTCTAAGTACTGGTTTATAGGTAGCTTGTAAGTATTCCTTGTTTTGTCAGATTGGACCAGGATTCCGTCTGAGCTGTTGATATCCTTAGTAATTTTCCCTAGGTATCTAAGGTGTTCATTCCTACGGGGCGACTTCCTGAATTTAATGCTCCTTACAATGCCCCATAAGTCGTCCTCAAATTTCTTCAGTCTGGGGTTAGGTGGTGGCGTCTCCCTCGACTTGAAAAGCTTCTTATATTCGGATGATGTTACGGACCAGTTCTGTTTTAAATCCTCGTTATCATGAAAGAAAGCGAGCCATCTAATCCGGTTGATGAATGCATTTGTTTTGCAGACAATTTCCTTAAGGAAGGTTTCTTTGGTGGTATAGGAATGTCCTTAAGGGACGCGTTAATCTCGAACAACTCCATTTGCGGTATCGGTTAAGGTAGCAGCTTCTTGGCGACGCTGTATATGATTATTGAAGTAGATAAATGAATTATCTTATTACGGATAATTCAAATGATAACCGATACCTGGGTAGCAAAAATCACAACAGAAAGAGCACGGTTGAAGTTACGACCATGGGGCATAAAATCCGTGCCTTAGTGCGGAAATTTGATA
>NC_043003.1:56426944-56456944 GCF_006345805.1 Octopus sinensis | reverse complement strand
TTTACAAGTAGCAACGCCACGCAAATCCACACCAACCCTACTACTACTACTACTACCATCATCACCACCACTACTGCAACTACTACTACTACTACTACTAACTACTAACAACATCACCACCACCACCACCAGCAAAATCACCACCACCATCACTATTACTGACTACTACCAACCTCCCCACTACCACTACTACTACTACTACTACAATGATCAACACCACTACTACCACCACCACCGCCAAAACCATCTCTACTGTTGCTGCTACTATTGCAAATGTACGTTTAAAACCGCGAATATGAATCTGAAAGCATATTCTCCATATATTCCATTAATTTTTTCCATTGTTCCTTAAAAGAGTCCAACACTTGCTTCTCATGTCCATGAGATTATATCTCAAAGAAGGTTTTCGGTCCAGAATAAGGAGAGTAGAAACTGAATGCTGGCTGACACTTAAACGGTCGTTAATTGTGGCACTTAACTGATGTTAGTCTCGTAGATAAATTTTAAAAGAAGTTGCGTAAATCGAAAGTGGACGTACTATTTTTATTATTTTTGTCACTTATTTTTTAAGTGTCTCAGTCATTGTATTACAGCCATGCTGTAGCACCGACTTGGAAATATAGTGGAATGAATTGACCTAGTCCTTACTTCCTAAGATTAGTGCTTATTCTAGCGATCTCGTTAATCAGCTAGCTAAAAGTGATGCAAAGACACCAACACCGGTTGGCAAACGGTAGTGGAAGAAAAACACATAGAAAGACACACTCATTGACATACATACATATATATATATATCTTTCTCTTTCTTTCTCTCTTCCACCCCTCTCTCTCTCTCTCTCTATATATATATATATATATATATATATATATATATATATGTATACACAACGAGCTTCTTTCAGTTTCCGTCAACCAAATCCACTCACAAACCTCTAAGGCTATAGTGGAAGACACTTGCACAAGGTGTCAATAAGTGTGACTGTAACCGGAATCATGTGGTTGGGAAGCAAGCTTCTTTCCACACAGGCACGCCAACGCTTAGTGCAGGGAAATAAAAAAAAATATGAATGTATAACGTATGCCATTCCACCAGCGGGCCATAATGTCGATGTAGTGAAGTGGAAATTCTACCATTTAGCATATAGCCCTACCATAGGGAAACGTTGACAGAAGTAAAAGTGAACGGCCACAGTTCAGTTTACACTCTGTACGTAAGTTGCAGGATTTAAAAAAAAAAAGACTCTCTTTTGTCTGTTTTATTTGACCCCTGTCAGCTATTTTCTTGATTAAGGTCTCTTTCCGAAACGTCACAATTTCTACTTCCTGTGGCAGTTTATTGTGCTCTTTTTACTATTTATCTAGATCATATCAATCTTGGCAACGCAAACGCTTTTAGCAGCCTGTTTCGATTTAGTTTCCTTTATTGTATATACATACCTACGTACGTACGAACATACATGCGTACGTATGGATGTATTTATATTTGTGTGTGTGTACATATATACATATATATGTATGTATGTATTATGCATGTAGGTGTATGTATATATATAGTAAGAAGAGAGAGAGAGAGAGAGAGAGGATTTTGAAGGTTACCGTTCCAAAATTGAATACATACACAAATATTCAATATATACATTTACTGTCAACTGTGATATATGGTGGTCAGCGAACAACATGAACAACTGATGTTGCCTCTATATTTACTGTTTAACCTACGTACTTTGGTAATATACTCTTCTCAATATTCCCCTGTTTCTGTATGTCAGATGAAAATTGTGTTATTCCTAGGTCAGCAGTGATAGAGCAGACGCTATGGTATCACAAATGATTAGGCAGGTTTTCAGATCAACTGTTTAAACCATCGCAAGTTCCCTGCTTATCTAACAGATGCATTGAATAGACCAGAATGCAAAGATAAATTTTATGAAGATACAGTGTTAGAGTCTGCTGATGGTTTATTCTCATATATGAACATTTGATTTATAAACAGATACTGACATATAGGTAGATACATATGTTCAATCGTACTTACCTTCATGCATATATGTATGTAGTACAGATATATATATATATATATATATATATATCTATATATATATATATATATACTATATATATATATATATTATATATATATATTATTATATATACACACATAAACCATCACGCACGTCCGCCCAAATGCACAGCTATTGCGTTAATCGATATTCATTCAAATTACACGTAGAAGCCTAGATTACATACCTAACTCGTAGGTAATGGATCATTTAAAATAATTGTTGCCACGATTCCTGAAGCTAATAAATAGATACTCAAGTTCATAGGCTGTATTTCCAGGTTGCAATCATACAACTAAAATCAGATACTCGACAAGACCAACTATTCCATGAGTTACTAGGATAGTATATATATATATATATATATATATATTTATATATTATCTATATATATATATTATATATATATGTATATGTATATTGTATATATATTATATATATATGTTATATATATATATATGTAGTATATATATATATATTATACGGGAAGCTTTATGAAAATAACAAATACGAAGGCAGGTGGAAAACAAATACAATTGTATTAGTGTGGCGCTCCATGAATATATAAATAAAACATTATGATATATATGTATGTATATATATATATATATATGTGTGTGTGTGTATGTATGTATGTGCATATATATATATATATATATATATACATACACACAGAAACAGAGAATGGAAAGTTAGAGAAAGAGAGAACATACCTACATAAATATATATGCCGTGGAGCAATCAATAACAAATTTCAAGAAATATCATGTATACTGTATACTAGCTTCCTAAAAAACTTTAGAACCCAAAAGTAGGTTTGTGAATGTACCATCTCTACTGTTTTGCAAATATTACATAAAGGAAGATATCTCTGTCACGGTTAACAGTCAGCAACCCAATCCAAATGATACATGTCATTCACTTCACGCAGTTATTGACACGCAGTAGTGCTGTTCTGTTAATTATCCCAAATTCTTAATTCTTATTGGCAAAAGTTGATCTATTCTCACAATGTTCTACTTGACGTACGCGCACACATTGTTGTAGAAAGTTTGGGTGCATCGAGAATCTTCATTGACGTGTTTGGAGCCACTATTATGAATGGCTATGTCATGTTTTCCTTCAGGCATCCCAATCATCACATATTATGCGTCATTTTAGCTCAGGATCTTTCAATTTTAAATGACCAAGAATGCCTAAGGACAATACCTAACTGCTGCTGTGCAACTGAGGCAAGATATCCATGCTTCACTCATAAAAAATTCAATGTTGCATGCATTCGTGTTAAACATTGAGTCAAACGCAAGGAAAAGAGGAAATCTACCGAGGGCACTTGATATAATTGTGTGGCCTATCTAGGCTCGTTCGTTTTGGTATGTTGCCATACTAAGAGATGGTCAACATCAAGTATAAACCTCACTGCCTATGAAAGTACGTGCAGAAACAGAGGTTGAAATTATTAACCTCGACAAATTATGTTGGCAACATTAGGCCTACCGACTTCAATGATTTCGAAGAAAGCCTGAAAACAAAAAGAATGAAAAAATGGTTGTCATGTCTGAGATAGTACCAAGGGTGGCGAAATCCTTTTATCATTCATGCCTACAGTGTGCTCTCGTCATTAAGAAGTACTTTGCGGTATAACGGTTATTTAGCTGCTAAGTATTGCCGCTCGACAAGCCATGTAAGTGATTCCCTGAGGAACCAATCATTTATATTTGATCATTTGTGTATTTTTATTTGAGTGGTTATAAACCCTCACTGCGTGTGAGGACCCGTGAAGAGACGAAGGCTGAAATTGTCAACTTTGACAGTAAATGGCGTTGGAAGAACTTAAGTGTGTTGACTCCAATATTTCTGAAGAAAGCCTGAGAAGGAAATACATGAAAGAATGGTGATATTGTTCGAGGCCTCAACGAGGCTGGAAACATCCGTTTATCATTAATGACAACATTATTTACTGTGTGTAAAGGCGGCGAACTGCCAGAATCGGGCGAAATGCTTAGTGGTATTTCGTTTGACGCTACGTTCTGAGTTCAAATCATGCCGAGGTCGACTTTCTTTTCATCCTTTCGGGGTCGATTAAATAAATACCATTTATGCACCGGGGTCGATATAATCGACTTAATCCATTTTCTGTCCTTGTTTGTCCTCGCTGTGTTTAGCCCCTTGTGGGTAGTAAAGAAATAGGTATTTCGTCTGCCGCTACGTTCTGAGTTCAAATTCCGCCGAGGTCGACTTTGCTTTTCATTCTTTCGGGGTCGATTAAACAAGTACCAGTTAAGCACTGGGATCGATATAATCGACTTAATCCGTTTATCTGTCCTTGTTTGCCTTCTCTGTGTTTAGCTCCTTGTGGGTAGTAAAGAAATAAGTATTTCTCCTCTACGTTCTGAGTTCAAATTCCGCCGAGGTCGACTTTGCCTTTCATCCTTTCAGGGTCGATTAAATAAGTACCAGTTACGCACTGAGGTCCATGTAATCGACTTAATCCGTTTGTCTCTCCTTGTTTGTCCCCTCGGTGTGTAGCCCTTTGTGGGTAGTAAAGAAATAAGAAGCGTTAGCACGCCGGACGAAATACTTAGCAGCATTTCGTCTTTATTTACGTTCTGAGTTCAAATTCCGCCGAGGTCGACTTTGCTATTCATCCTTTCAGGGTCGATAAATTAAGTATCAGCTACATACTGGGATAGATCTAATCGAGTGGCCCTTAAAATTTCGGCCCTTGTGCTTAGAGTAGAAAAGATTGTTTACTGTGTGTCTCCTATATCTAAACAGTGCGTTGCAGTATGCCAGTGATTTCTCCTTGAACAATTGAGTTATATTTGTCTATTTGTATGAGTATGACAGCGCAGATAACGGTAGTTGGAATTTTGTTGAATCTCTGGTCAGCTGTGTAGTAACATGATCAACCAGATTTCATCCGGATATTCATATGTGAAATTACACATATGAAGTGTCTGCCCAGTTATGGTTCATAATCTATTCACCGACAAGAAAATGGATCACTATTATGTTCAGAGATAAAAGTTTGCCGCAGTCGACTTCCTCATTCGTCTTTTATATGTCGACTAGCAGTATCGCCCGGCGTTGCTCAGGTTTGTAAGGGAAATAACTATAAAGCATTTTTAGAGAGTTATAGCCAAAAAATAGCAAAAAAATGGAAAAAAATGATGGTAAATTTTTTTTTGAGAGTTAAAAAAGGAGGGAGTTGCGTCCCCTAGACAGTTTGTGGTCGTTTTCTGATTCTCGACCCCATGTCGAATTTATCGATTTTTTCAGAACTGGGGAACTTTTCAAAAATTTTCGCTGCGTTAGTTTTGAATTATGACATTGGGCTATGTGTGTGTCAAGTTTCATCAGAATCGGTTGAAAGCCGTGGTCAGGTGAGGGTACAAGCAACAGACACACAGAAACACGCACAGACAAACTGCCGTTTATATATAGAGAGATGATATAAATATCAGTTGAGCACTGGAGTGATCGATGAAATAAGCACCAGTTTTGTACCGAGGCCGATGTAAGGAACTATTTCCCTCCACCAAAATTTCAGGACTTTGGGATGGACCATACAACTGACATCAGTGGTTGACAAACAATAATTGGTCTGGTGTGTTTGAAACATGAATGTAACAGAAAGAAAAAAGAAATTCAACTTAAGGCTTTAGAAGACCGAGACTAACAACAGAACTTCTTGAAAAAATTATTATTCTTAATGCTTAGTATTCGTAAAACTAGAAAATCAATAGTTTTCTGTATTATTTTCTCGATTTTAAACTTTAAAGCAGTATTTTTAGTGGCATTTACATTTCAGCAAAGACTTTCTGGCTAATTAGCTCACTGAGGATGGGTACACACACACACACACACACACCACACACACACCCCACAACACACACACACACACATGCACACACACGCACACACACACACTCACTTACATACATACACAAGCGCGAGCGCACACATACACATGCGCGCGCGCACACGCACAAGCACATATAGATATATATATATAAATATATATATATGAATATATATATATATAAGCAGATAACACAAGAATCTCAAAAAAGGGCAGCAGTCTCATCACAAGACAATCACACAAAATTGGCCATTGAAAAGGTGATTACACTGGCGGAGCTCCATCATGTCACAGCCTTAGGGCTGAAGCATATGAAAGAATCAAAGAATCAAAGAATACATATACATACATAGATACATATATATATATATATATTGTGTGTGTTCTCTCTCTCCTCTCTCTCTCGCTCTCTGGATATATATATATATATATATATATATATATATATATATCATATATATATATATATATGTGTGTGTGTATCTCTCTCTCTCTCTCTCTCTCTGGATATATATATATATATATATATATAGATATATATATACATATATATATATATATATGATATATATGTATATAATGTATATATGTATGTATGTATGTATGTATGTATGTATATATACAGGGGGCGTAAGATATTTGAGAACAAATTTATGTTTATAAAAACACAGATATATAATAACACAAAATAAGTTTATTTATCAAAGTGTGCTATGAGGATAAAATAAAGCTTCTTTTCTATAATGTTATTCAATACATCCACTTTCAGCTTCAGTACCTCTTCCTATATGAGATCCAAATCCTCTATATGCTCGAATCAAGTGGTCCTGGTTAATTTTGTGCATTGCTATGACTATGCCAGTTTTCAAATAACCTTTGGTGTTATTGGCGTGTTCATTGACCTCTCTCTCAAAAACGATCCACATGTAGTAGTCCAATGGATTGAGATTTGGGGAATTAGGAGGCCGACTGTTAGGGGTTATGTGAACATTAATATTTTCAGTCAGTTATTCATGTGTGATAGTGCAGAGTCTTACGATGTGACGTTGCAGAATCTTACTGAAACACATATTGCCTTCCATTGCAAACACTCTTAATCCAGGGCTTAACAACTGTTTCCAATGCCTCAATATAGGTAGCAGTGGTAAGAAGTAAGAAGGCTTCACATGTCCTTCATTGCTGACAACCTTTAAAGACATGACAGTTGCAGAAAATTTTTTACGTTTAACGCTTGGAACTTCAGAAATGTCTGCACATAACAATCTGTCATTTCTTCTGATAACTTTTAAAATCTTGGTCAATGTTCTTCTTGTTTGAGAAAAATCAAATCAAATCTTCTTCTGGATTTTTCTGATTGTTTAAGAGCCTTTTAGATCTGATCTAGTGATTTTCTTTTGCTTTTTTTGAAATAAATTGACCTTTCCTCATCATATAAGACTTATATCTATCTCGTGGTGACATTTGAGATGCTCCTTGCACACATGGAGATGTTTTGCAATTGACCGTATGGACTTTCTGGGATTGCAATCAATGATCTGTTGAACATGCTGGATAAATTCAGGTATTCTGATGATTTATGGGCATTTAGAATGATTTTTCTGCTTCAATACTGGTGATATTGCTTTTCATCTTCAATCTCTAACTCTTTTAAAAGTTAAGATATTTCGAAATCGCTATGCTCGGCCTTTATAACTACAATATCAACATGCCTCTTCATTCCTCGTGGAAGCTGAGGGTCTGCTATTATAATTTTCTGAAACAAAGATTATAGAGTGTTAGCAAAAAAAAAATGTAGCAATGATCAAAAAAGGTATGTCCTCAAATACCTTAAGCAGCCTGTATGTAGATGTATAGGTATATACGAGTACATGTGCGTCTGTGCAAGTATGTATACGTCAGTGTTTTTTTTTTGGGGGGGGGGGCTTATTTTTTTTCTTCCAGCGAATGGTAACAATGTTTTTACTATACCACTAGGTGAGACAAAGGAGATCAAAGGCATGAGGCGTTTTACCTGTAATAGTTTTTTTCCCATTCGTATATTATGAATTCAGTAGGACATGCAATGCAGCATTTGTTTGATATAATTCGCTGTATTTAGGATGCTACGATGTCAGGTGTTTTTACTGCTACGTGAGGAAAGTTAACGAGACTCGATTGGTATTTTACAACTGACATGAATTGAGGGACGTTTCGCTGCAATTTGTAACATATCAGGCGACCAGGCTGCAGTGCTGTACTATTCAGAAAGATAATACATGTACTTAATGCATAGTTTCTCTAACCTTCCACCTCAAAAACTTACCCCTTTCATTTTGAATCATAATTCTCCATGTATGATTCTATACATGTGTGTGTGTGTGTGTGTGTGTTTGTGTGTTTTACTGCGTTGATCTATGATCTGTCTTTGATTATATATAAAAGTACGCCATTTCGTATTCTTTCCAACAAATGGAAAATACATTATTACAAAGCAAACGAGTCTGATATCAGACGTACCTGTCCTATTATGCAAAAGTTATATAATATAATTTATGATCGCTGTTTCCTCTCAGTCTGTCTATTTGCTATCTTTCTGTTTATGTTTCCGTATGTATTTCAGTGTGTGTACATATGCGTGTGTCTGTGCGCGTGTGTCTGTGTGTTTGTGTGTGTGTGTATAAAGATAAAATAAAAACCACAACCCTTGTTAACACATCCTTGGTAATACAACGAACCAGGATATGTAGTTATATGTATAGATATATACCGACATATATATGTAAGTATTTACATATATACATATATATATTATACATATATACATACTTATATATGTATCATATATATATTATCTATAATATATATATATATATATATATATAATATATATATATATATATATATACATATATAAATATATATATCATATATATATATATATATATATATATATATATATATAGATATAAATATATATATTATACGTATATATATATTATACATATATATTAAAGTATACATACATTCGTAGTTATATATATTATCTATATATATATGCATATATATCTATATCTATATCTGTTTATCCTTATATGTATATATATATATATATATATATATATCCTGTGTGTGTGTGTGTGTGTGTGTGTGTGTGTGTGTGTGTGTGTGTGTGTGTGTGTGTGTGTGTGTTTGTTTGTGTGCGTGTATAGTTATAGTATATTCTGTTGAGAACATAGTAAAGTACAGTATAAAGTCATTCACCTTCAGATTTCCCCTATGCTATCCAGTAGAAGAATTTGGAGTCAGCAAGTAGGAGCACGGTCGGGCGTATATTTTTTAATCATGAAAATTGTATCCAGGCAACGATTTTCTCCAGATGTGCAGGTACATGATTATGCAACTGTTTCACTGCATAATGAGATCCTAGTTATGTTTCCTCATGTGATATGTAAATATTATCTCTGTAATTTTAAAATCTTCGGCTTTTAGAACATCCTATCTGTCTGGCGTGGCCTGAATTTAGTAGTGGTCTCTGGGCTTGAGTGTGTGTTGTTGCTGAAGCGCCTTTGGCAAAGGGCTCTTCAAGTTTCTTTAATAATGAGTGGCTGTGTGGTAAGAAGCTTGCTTACCAACCACATGGTTCCGGGTTCAGTCCCACTGCGTGGCACCTTGGGCAAGTGTCTTCTGCTATAGCCTCGGGCCGACCAAAGCCTTGTGAGTGGATTTGGTAGACGGAAACTGAAAGAAGCCCGTCGTATATATGTATATATATATATATATATGTATGTATGTGTGCTTGTGTCTGTGTTTTTGTCCCCCTAGCATTGCTTGACAACTGATGCTGGTGTGTTTATTCCCCGTCACTTAGCGGTTCGGCAAAAAGAGACCGATAGAATAAGTACTGGGCTTACAAGAATAAGTCCCGAGGTCGAGTTGCTCGATTAAAGGCGGTGCTCCAGCATGGCCGCAGTCCAAATGACTGAAACAAACAAAAAAAAAAAAAAGAGTATACAATATAATAATATAATAATATATATATATATATATATAATATGTGTGTGTGTTTGTGTGTGTGTGTGTGTGGTGTGTGGTGTGTGGTGTGTGGTGTGTGTATTATATTTATAAATATATATATGCATGTGTGTGTTGTATTTGTGTGTGTTCGGTATGGCTTCGCGAGCGAAGATTTATGAACGGAGATGTTCTTGTCCATGGCAAGGCCACTCATGTCAACAGGTCCGATTCTCCACAAACACTTATGACGCCAGAGGATGCATGCGAATGTGGGTTGGTCAGGGCTGGTCGTAATGGTTTTAGTGTTTTTTTTTTCTCCTCCCCCTCGTGTCTGTTGGTGTCTTCATAGGAAGCTATTGTGCGATGGACTGTAACATACCAGGCTTCACTCTCAGGAACAGTGGCAGGTTTCAAAGGATTTCCTTAGGTGCCTCTCGGCCGTATTCTTAGGCGCTCCTGTATGACGGTGACCGGAAGATAGATTGTAATACATCGTGATATCTCAACGTTGATCGTTCAACCGAGTGACCTGTTCTGCCCAGCAGAGCTTTTTTTCTGTAGTATTGCTTCGATGTTGGTGGCCTTCGCCTGCCCTAGGATATCTACTTTAGTGTGAAAGTTACATCAGTGGATGCTGAGAATGATACGAAGATAGCGCTGATGGAATCGCTCAGGGATTCGTTCGTAGTCCTGTCAGATGACCCATGACTCTGATCCGTACGAGAGTGTGGTCAGAACGACGCCTTTATATAAACAGATCTTGGTTGCATTCTTCATGTTATTGTTCCAAATTCTATTTTGTACAATCTGCCGAATGCACTGTTTGCTTTGACCGGTCTGTTATTAACTTCTTTGTAGATTTTGGCATCTGGCACGATGGTACACCCTGTGAAGGTGAACTGTTTGACTATGTTTAGTTCCGTCTCCTTTGTGGGGATGTGAGGGTTAGTATTTTTGGAGTGATGCAGGTGGGAGAATTTCTGTTTTCTTTAAGCTTATAGGCTAAAGTGTCAGGTAGCTCTTGTCTTGCAAGAAACAGTTTCTCTAAGCGCTAACAAGGGAGCATCGTCTATGAAAACTAAGTCATGGATGCGTCGTTCCAGTGTTTTGGTTTGAGCATGTAGGTTCACAACACATGAAAATCCCATCTTTACCACCAACACTTTCAGTGGCCTGATGGAGTATAGTACTGTAGTGATTGTGACAAGTGTCGGCGCGAGGACTTCGTCGTCAATGCTCTAGAGTAGAGTACAATAACCTTCCAGGTTTCCGCTTCGACAGTGATAGTTGGTTCTAAATATGAGTTTTGCAGAGCAAGTTGGTGCATGACTTCGATATTGATCTTAATGCCAAAGTTATTGCTGGCAATGGGAAAGCAGTTTATGCTGTGATGCGTTTAGGTGTCTGTGGTGACGTTGAATGAGCAGTTTACTACAAACAGGAAGTCGCGCACCGCTTCCGTTTGTACCTTAGTCTTAGCTTGTAGCCGCTGCAGGATGAAGAGTCAGCTATCAGTCCTGAATCTTATCTTGATGCTAGTTTCGCCGTCATTGCAGAACGCATCCTACAGTACGGCTGAGAAAATCATACTCAACAGTGTAGGTGTGAGTACACAGCCGGGCTTGGCTCTGTTCGTGACTGGGAATGCATCGGAAGAATCTCCATTTTTCAGTACTCGCGCAAGCATGTCGTTGTGAAACTGTCACATTTTGCTGAATAATTTTCCTGGTAGCCCAATTTTCCCATGATCTTCCAAAGTCATTCATGCCTGACAGTATCAAGGCCTTGGTTAGGTCTACAAAGGTCATATCCCTGTTCTGTTCCTGGCATTTCGCTTAAAGTTGGTGTACGGCAAATACACACTCTCTGAAGCCACATGGACTCTCTGGCAGATGACCGTCTTCTTTTTGCTGAATGAGGTGGTCATGGAGGACGCTTACGAGTATCTTGACAGCGACGATGAGCAGATAAATTCCTCGTTGGTTGTCACTGGCAACGCCTATTGCGTCTTTAAGCTCCTGGGGAACAACTTCCTGTTGCCACATGGTCTGAAAGAAATTGGCGAGTTTGTGTATCAATACTTTCCTCAAGGCTTGTATAGTGTTGGAGGCCAGTGCCTGGTGCCTTGCCATTTAAGGCAAATCTTAATTGCCTTCTGAAATTCTGCTTCTGTTGGAGGCTCTGCCAGATAATGTTGATGTCAGCTTAGGGCATACGAGCAATGGTCTCTTCATTGATAGAGCAACGCGTGTTCAGAAAATTGTTGAAATGCTTTGCCATCTTACCTATTTCCTTACTACCCACAAGGGGCCAAACACAGAGAGGACAAACAAGGACAGACAAACGGATTAAGTCGATTATATCGACCCCAGTTCGTAAGTGTTACTTAATTTATCGACCCCGAAAGGCTGAAAGGCAAAGTCGACATCGGCGGAATTTGAACTCAGAACGTAACGGCAAAAGAAATACGGATACGCATTTCGCCCGGCGTTTCTGCCAGCTCGCCGCCATCTTACCAATATTGCATTAATGTCAGTGAGAACAATGGTCCTGTCAGTACAGAGCAGTGGAGATATTCCGGTGGATTGTGGCCAGTATGAATCTTATATACACGCATTCCTTACAACAGCATTAGAAATCTGTCTCAATATATAAACAAGTAGTACGTTATATTTATTGAATTTTCGACTGACATAATTTATAGCGCAAAGGTTTCTTTGAGTTATGTTGATAACATTTCAGTTAACTTTCTAAGCACAACAATTTGATACTGATGATATTCAATATTTTCATAAATTCAAATAAAACTCTATAAGCGTGCGCATGCGTAAATGCAATATTTTTATTGCGGAATCATTGGAGGAGTTCTAGTTAAAATGAAATTTCGTATTTTATTCATTTTATTATTAATATCTCGCCTTCGTTAGTAATTTAGATTGACAAAACTGTTTTAATTTTTGCCAGTAATTAGAACAGAATTTTTAATGATGTATTAATTATAATTATAATGATCTCGCAATTGCGGTTTTATTCATTCAATTATACATGCATATATATATATATATATATATATATATATATTAATATTATATATATATATATATAACATACATACATATTTATATGAATTGCATGCAATCATATATACACAAATACATGGGCATTCATGCATACATGAATGCATTCCCAAATATGCATATATATATATTTATATGTATGCATATGCATATCTCTCTCTTAACCCTTTCCTCTCTTTCTCTCTCTCTTTCTCATATATATATATATATATATATTCATTCACACAGAGGTATGTGTATCTATGTATGTGTTTGTGTCTGTATGCATGTAATGTGTGTGCAAACTTATGAGAGTGTGACTCCGTCTCTTTGAAAATTGCAAAATAGAATATTCATTATTTGAGTGTTCAGAGAATTTTCTATTTTTCTGTCATAATAATATTT
The DNA here is from genome assembly GCF_006345805.1 of Octopus sinensis. Lineage (NCBI taxonomy): Eukaryota > Metazoa > Mollusca > Cephalopoda > Octopoda > Octopodidae > Octopus > Octopus sinensis. The sequence continues at coordinate 56,443,565 of NC_043003.1, read as the reverse complement.
TTAACAGCTGCAGTTACACTATCTTTATGTACATACATACACACATACACACATTCATACATACATACATACATACATAATACATACATACATACATACATACATACATACATACATACATACATACATGCATACATACATACATTCATACATATATGCGTAACATAACATAACACATACATAATACAGCCATATAATATATATTATATATACATACATGTATGTATACATCTATGTTACTTTCATCAATATATACATAGATCTACATATGTCATAACGTGCTCGAATACAAAGTCATAGTTTTTATACATTCCTCCTTCTGTAAATGAACTTTAATAAAAAACAAAAACACCGGGGACCATAAATATCTTTCTACTTAGGTAGTCATTAAGCGGATTTAGTCATAATTCCTTAAAATATTATATTCTGCAGTACTTTACGCTCCAACAAAAGGGCATTGCTAACGCTTCAGCAATCTGTCAATTAAACTACCTATGAATAGCGTGTCACTTGTGTAAATTGTTATATACGATTCAATAAAGTCCGAAATAATAGTGGCTGTATACCAAGTGTTACAGCGGCGAGTTAAAGAGGTAATCAAAAACTGATGACAATGTATTAAAGATTGCAGATCAGGTATGTCACTATTTTTCTCTTCTCGTAGAAATCTTTATATATAAACGTGAAGTTGTGTGAGTGTCTGTCTCCTACGATTTAGATTCCTAACTCCTCCCACATTTTGCGGTGCAGTTTAACCAAAACCGGGTATCTGATAGTTGTGATTCATATCGAGCCCATCTGGATATTAGCGTGCGCCTACGATGAGTATACGATTTTAAAAATAATTTACCATCATGTTTTTCCATTTTAGTGCATATTTTTTAAAGGGAAGTAACTCTCTAAAAATGTCTAAGATGAGTCAACAATTTAAAAAAAAAATTACCATCATATTTTTTCCATTTTTAGTGCATTTTTTTTCTATTTTGTGGCTATAACTCTCTAAAAATGCTTTATAGTTATTTCCCTAACAACCCGAGCAACGCCGGGCGATACTGCTAGTTGTTTATAAACGCCAAACCTTTCCTATCCAACGTGATTTTCTTTAGATTAATTACAGTTAGCATCTTTGGTTCAAATACATCTGTTAATTCTGTAGTACACTATAGCATAGACAAATCCGAACACTTATAACGCATCAACGATATATAAGTCAAAGAATATGTTAAGTGTGCGTCATTTATGAAAATCGGTGTGTCTGTCCCAATAAATCCCCTTATGATTGTGGCATTTATAAATATATAATTCCAGAGTATCAAATTAAAAAAGAGAGGGGCAGCTGCTGATGAAATTTCATAAATACTGGGACTGTGATAGTGAACCCGATTGTTGAGCAGAAGAGGGATTTGTATTCAGATACAAGAAGTACGATTGACAGTTGTACATTTTTGAGGTTAAATACATTTAAACACACCAGGCTGCGAAAACAATATATTAGCATCACAAATTATCACGCCAAATGTGGCAGTAGAATAGAGAGACTTACAACCACAAAGGCATATGATCGGCAAGAAGACAGTAACCTGCTTCCACTATATATATACATAGATACTGCTCTGTTTGTGAGTTCGCAAGTGATTTTCATATTAGTCGGTGGTGCAAACATATTCGTATCTTCGTATATGTGTATGACTCCATCCAACAATCTGTTTATGCAACAATCTATCTGTCTCTTTCTCTCCGTATCTGGATATGTGGCTAAGAGAGAGCTAGTAATAGCGAGGTGAAGTACAGAGAAGAGAGAGACAGAGTGAGATGGACAATTGTGTGTGTGTGTGTGTGTATATGTTCCTGTGCATATGTGCATGATTGTATGTATAATGAAACACTATGCTGCATTATTTCATGCAGCTAGTTGAATAAGGTATGCGCATCCCACAGGAGGTGCATGCAGATCTATATTAATCCAATCCCTGCACATTTTTCCCCGCTCTAAATTACACTCTGCCCTTCAGTGCCTCTCTCTGTATACATCTATAAATACGTGCGCGTGCTTATTTCTCTATAAAAGCATAAAACCATACAAGCATATATGCCTTTATCTATTCATCTATCTAGCTATCTATCAATATATCTATCTATCTACCTATCTATCTATCTATCTATCTATCTATCTATCTATCTATCTATCTATCTATCTATCTATCTATCTATCTATCTATATTTCTTTCTATCTATCTATCTATCTATCTATCTATTTATTTATCTGTCTGTCTGTCTCTCTCTATTTCTATCAATTTATCTATTTATCTATCTATCTATCTATCTGCATATATATATATATATATATATATATGTATATATATATACATATATATGTGTGTGTATTCACTGCATTCACACAAAAATACAATCACATGCCACACGTACATCACATACGCACACACACACACACATGCAGACATACACACACACACTCAGGCATGCGCACAAACATATGCTCGTATTTATGTCTGTGTGTGAATGCGTTGGCGTATGCATTTCTCCGTGTGTGCAACGCCGAACACGTATGTTCACATCCATATCGATATTAGCAGGATAATGGAAATAGTGTGGACGACCTGCAACTATCGGAAAATTTATTCATATGTATGTAAATATATGCATGCACGTTGCATCAATTTCATGCATCCTACATTGTAAAGTATCTTTAAGTTGTATTTAAATGCATAAAAACAGACATACATACACGCACACATGCGCACACAAACACACACACACATCAATATGTATGTATATATGTCTGTGAGAATTTGGATATAGATTTATATGTCCACCTGCTTTTACATGTATGCCGTTCGTATCAAGACAGAGACATTTGTACACATACATACACGGCAAACATACACCGGCCCCTCTGAACGCGCATAAGCACACATGCATACACAGAAGTGCGTACGCACTTACACACATTCACATACGCACACGTGTACACGTATATATATATACATATATATATATATATATATATATATATATATATATATATATATATATATATATATGCATATACATATATGTATATATATTCATACAGAAGTTTCTGTTTATGCTTGTACGCATATTTGTGTGTTTGCATTCACAAGGATTTGAAATTTGCATACGCGCTTACTCGTATCAACATATAGATAATTATATGTAAAGATATATGTTCAGAGAGAGCATATGTAAAATCAAGCACTTTGGGGAATATGCCCCTACAATTCATACAAATTCTCTCCGTTTTTATATTTTCCGATTAAAAGAAAACACATGTAGAAAATTATGTAAAACGCAAAAATGTATTCTAAAGAAATGTTTGATCTAAAGACTTCTGTTTCGAAGCAATGGATCTCTAACTTTCAACCGAGGAAAATCTTTTGGTGAGCAGAACTCTGAATAAAAGCCTTTCAAACTTTCACTTTATTTTGAACAAGACTCATCTCTCTAGAATTTGTTATGAATAAGCGTTTAGTTGCATTCCGTACACCTTTTCTTACCTCGAAATATTATTGTAATTGTCTCTCTGTCAAACTCCATAATCCCTTACTTTTTGTCTTCCTGTCACTCTGCGCCTATGGGTCTTTCCTCCTCCTCCTCCTCCTATCTCCCTCTCTCGCTCTCTTACTATGTAAATATATATATATATTATATATATATATATATATATATATATATATATACTAAGCAATAAAGGGTTTAGCAACGAATTGCCTTACCACATACCGAATTTAGAAATAGCAGTCAAGAGTTATAGCTATTTCTAGAAGAAATAGCTATAACTCTTTGACTGCTATTTCTAAATTCGGTATGTGGTAAGGCAATTCGTTGCTAAACCCTTTATTGCTTAGTATTACTTAAATTTTCCTCGAATGAGGCTTTTACATGCCGAAGACTACTTGGTGTAATTGATAATTATTCCAAATTAATTAATTTCACCCTTCATTATTACGGATTATATATATATATATATATACACATACATGCATATATATATATGTATATATGTATATATATATATGTATGTGTATATATATATATATATATATATATATATATATATATATAATAATTATATACATATATATTCATGTTTGCATACATACGCACATATTGATACGAATGTAATAGAAAACGAATTCATACATGTATTTACAATTACTTGTAAATATATGTACGTGTTCTTAGAAATCCTGGTACTTACTCCATCGGTCACTTTTGCCAAACTGCTAAGTAACATGGTCTTTTACACACCGGGCAAACACAGAGACGAAGACGCACAAACACACACACACACACACACACACACACACACACACATATATATATATATAATATAATATATATAGATAGATAGATAGATAGATAGATAGATAGATAGATAGATAGATAGATAGATAGATAGATTATGTTTCTTTATTAGCCACACAGGGCTGCACACAGATAGAACAAATTACAAGTAGAGCTTTTCTTTTGAAGGTTTAAAAAAAAAAAAAAAAAAAAGGAAGGGGGAGTTTCGATCAAGGGATCGTAAAAAGAGAAAGGGGACAAAAAAGGGGGTTAAAAAAAAGGGGGAGAGGAAAAAAAAAATTTGATCAATAGGGATCGTTATCACAGAAATGTCAATATGAAGTGTAAAGGGGAGGACAGGTGAGATTTACCCGTGGAAAGAAAAGCCTACGGAAAAGACCACGGTAACCTCGGTCATGGAGTCACATGTTATATTTCTTTTTTTTTTTTTTTGCAAATAAGCAACTCTCTGTTTTCAATTTCTGGGTTCATAGGATCATGCTCAAGGTGGCTTCGTCATTCATACGTGCCATTCTTGCTACATTCACCCATCTTTTTTTAAACATTCGCTAGACAAAACTTGCCTCTCTACTCTCACTTTCCTTTTCAAGTGGTACTTGAAGAAGTTGATGAGAGATTGACCAGAGGGGAAAGTGTTTGTCTCCAATCCTTTCAGACGCGTCCACCAGATACATTCTTTCGCCATAGCCACAAGGATGATGAAAATAGCTCTCCTTCCCGTTTGAAGGAGGGAGGCGTGACAATATTAACGATAGACTCAGCTGATAACCGACTCGTCCCACACGTGACAGCAGTTGTTCGACACAAGCCCACAGGTCGGAAATTGTTGGACACTGCACGAGTGCGTGCAGAACGGTTTCGTCGCTCTGACCGCATCTCGGGCAGGTCGGCCCCGTGTTTCTCGAGCCGTGTCTGTAGAGCTTATCCCGAACGGTAGCGCTTCTGGTAGCACTGCCAGGCCAGGGATCTCTGGAAGTTGTCCATGGGCCCTGGCCCGAAAGTCGTCCTGAACAGGCGGGTCAGGTACTCCTCGTCGACGTCCAGGTTCGCCCCGAGCTCGTCGTCGTACCTCCCCTCCACTAAACCCCTATAGAATGCTTTGGTTGTGTTGAAGTCACTCAAGGTCGACCCAGGACGGCAGAGTTGCTTGAGAGCAATGCGAATAGATTGATGGATAGATAGAACGACAGACAGATAGATAGATAGATAGATAGATAGATAGATAGATAGATAGATAGATAGATAGATAGATAGATAGATATAGATATAGATATGTACGACAGGTTTCTTCCAGTTTACTAAACCCACTCATGAGGCATTTGTCGGCTTGAGGCTTAGTGCAGTGTGTAGCAAGGTGAGGACCTAATCCTTAATTTATATTAGGTCCTCTCCTTGCTACCCACTGCACACTAAACCCACAACAATAAAATATCACCCACACTCACTCCAGCCTACCTAAGACTTTTCTTTTCTAACAAATTCCCATTCTCACCCGGTTTGGTTAAAACCTTAGATATCATATTACACACATTCACGAACTATATTGTTAACTTCAACAGTCATCTTTGTTGGTCATTTTCCCAATGCATAATTCGTCCCGTCAGGCTTCAGCCATATCCCTGCTGTATGTACCCTTTTAGGTTTGAGAAATATCTAAATCTTTCATTGTTCACATCCCTCTTAAACGCTTCTAATTTCATTTCAAAAGCCTTTCTGTAACCAAGCATAACATCAAGTGTCTTACCAGAACCATTTAATTTAACATTCAAGTCATTGAAACGTTCACGAAAAACTTAAAAAAACCCAGTTTACAAATCCATAAAATGTCAAACAATTCTCGATGCGAAACATGTTGTGCATTCAATAGGAGCTTTATCTCATTTAAGTACTCAACAAATTGTTTAGAAGCAAACCTCAGCTAAGCCTTCGAATATTGTTGTACATTTTCTGCCCTTTATACACAGATTCTACCTCATTCTGCAAGAATACGGCATAATGACGTCACTGCTGTAACACACATCGAGAGAAATTTTGAATAAGTATTGGGTTGGCAACTAAGTTCCCGTCGTTTTTTGTATTTTAATTTTTAAAAAGATTTAGCAAAAAATAACAATTAATTAGTCAATAACGTATTCACCGTTGTTGTTTACAACTTCTTTCCAATGTTTAACCAGATTTTCAATACCATGTTGGTAGATATCACCCGATTTCGACTCGGAAAATTGATCCAACTAAGCTCTCAATTCTGCATCAGTATTGAACGAAACACGGCGCATAGCATTTGAAAAAGATAGAAAGAAGTGGAAATACGTTGGTGCCAAATCAGGAGAGTACAGAGGGTGTGGCAGCACTTCCCAGCCATGCGATTGAATGGCTTCCTTGGTCATATTGACGATATGAGCGCGGGCTTTGTCGTGCAGTAGAAGAACTCCATGCTACCGATTAGTTCTTTTCTCTTGAATAGCCGCGTTGAGTCGTTCCATCTGTTGGACATAGAGTTCCGCTTTGACCGTTTGGTTCCGTTCAAGCAATTCGTAATCGATAATCCCTTCCCATTCCCACCATACGCACAACATCGTTTTACGTAGATGAAGATGTTTCACGCGCGGTGTGGCTTCTTTACCGGGGCTAAACCATTCCTTACGCTGCTTTATATTGATATACAGTGACCAGTTTTCGTCGCCAGTAACGATTCGGTACAGAAATCGTTGCTTTTGTCCATGAGTTGACCAGTGACGTGCAAGCACACCAGCGGAGATTGTGGCTCGTTGAGTTTTGTTGTTGTCACTTAAAGCATGCGGAACACATGCTCCATACTTCTGTACATTTCTCATCGAATGAAGATGCTTCTCTATAGCAGTGTGGGAACATTCTATTTTCTCTGCCAGTTCCCTTGTCGATTGACGAGAATTTTCGTGGAAAAGTTGATTTAATCGCTCTTCATCGAACTCAACTGGATGACCTGAACGAGATGCGTCTTTGAGGTCAGAATTTCTATTTTGAACTTGGCATACCAATTACGAGCAGTTTTCTCAGCTATGGCACCCTCTCCATACACAGCACAAATGTCGCGTGCAGTTTTGCTACCTTAGAACCTTGATTAAAAGCAAAAATAAGGAGGTGTCGAAAATGCTCGTTTTTCTTAACTACACATTCCATTTTAATGATCTGAACAGAAACAAAAATTAACTAAAATTAACTAGAAAAAAATGAATCAAAGGTAGTCTCGCAAAAAATAGATTCTAAAATTTAAAAACGCAATCAATTCAAAAGTATACTAAAACGGCGGGAACGTAGTTGCCAACCCAATACCATTTGCGGGAACTTAGTTGCCAAACCAATACCATTAGTGGAGGCTGAAACCAAAACATTGGTTGGTCTGGGAGGAGATCATTAAATAAATACAGGGCTAATTTTTAATGTTAACGTATCTGAGCAATAAAAAGTCGCTATATACTACTGAAAGGAAGTCGTTAAATGAAGGGTTAGTAGAGTGAGGCCTTCACCTGACAAAAACAAATTATTGGCGTGCTATGTGTGGTACACGTGCCAGGGGTTGCTCACTCCCGCCCTAGACGCTAAATACTCATAGACTTGGTTTTCTCTTTGTACACAACCGGAATATCTTATTTGATAATTACCAACCATACGCTGGAACAACAGATTTATCCAACCCTACCAGTTGGTTATTTTTTTAAATACCTGATTCTATCTGAATCTGTATTTTACTATATATATATATATATATATATATATGCATGTATGTATTCGTGTATATGTACATGTATGTAAATTATATATTTATATACATTACAGACACTCAGGTACACAACAAAATACACCTATACACACATATTCACTCTGCTGACATACTCCCGAATATATACTCATCAAATATTCCATTGTTTTCTTTTATTCCTTGAAATATTCTGCGAATATCTTTTCAAAATTATTTCTGAGTCGAAATATTTCTTAGTAAATATGTAAAATTTGTTGTTTCAAGATTATACATGTAGATAATACATACACACTCATGCCTGCCTACATACATACATACATACATACATACATACATACATACATACATACATACATACATACACACTAACACACGCAAACATACGCACGCACATCCATATACATATATAGTATGTACACCAATTTTAATGTTTCAATGTATACACACACACACACACACACACACACACATACAAAATACACATGCTCACATACGCTTAGATATATGTGTGTAGGTATATAATTATTTATGTATATATGCATGTACTCTTCTGCTTCTTATTACATTTTCTTACCTTCTATTATCGGTTGCACTTTATATTCCATAATTTGCATATGTATACGCACAGAAATCCACATATATACATACACCCCAATACATACATATATATACACACATACACATAATTGTGTTTTGTCTTGGTGTGTTTATAGATTAGTTAATATAAAATTGGGTTGCACATTTGCAACGATTATATTACAAGTAATTTAAATAAAACCATAAATATTATAAATGTAACGGGAAAATATCTGTTTTATTTCTATATATTCCTCGCGTTGTCCTATAAAATTGCTTTGTCAAAATATCTGACAGTTTTGCCTGACAAACTGTTTTTAGTCTAATAAAATATAAGTGTCCTTTGAAAGCACATAATGACGTGACAAAGAGTTTTCGACGCTCATGTAGATGCGAGCAAACATAAATACCCTTTAAGCTCTCGAATTCCTTGACCCTGTAGAGCGTCGAGAATGTCATAGTTGGAAGGAGGGCATGTATCACCAGCACTAGTCAAGTACTAATTTTTTGCAAGTCGGACTGGTACAACATGAAGTGAAGTGTCTTGTTCCAGGAAACAGCACACCACCCGTACCGGAAATCGAAACAGTTGTATTTGTGATTTCAATATCCTGACAACGAAACCTCACCAAAACGGACCAGATGTTACATTGCTACTTGGATGGGAACGAAACGGTTCTTTAATTCGGCACTTTCAATAACTAGCCTGCTGCCATCTTCTTCTATGATTTCGGTAGGTCAGCTTTGCTCTTCATCACGCCAAGTTCGATAATATAGTTCTAGTCAAGTTCCAGGCTGCATTGTATCAACTATCAGCTCAAATTTGATGATCTACTACTACTACTACTACTACTACTACTACTACTGCTGCTGCTGCTGCTGCTGCTAATACTAATACTACTACTACTACTACTACTACTGCTGCTGCTGCTGCTGTTACTACTACTACTGCTACGACTACTTCTGCTGCTGCTGCTACTGTTACTACTACCATTACTGCTGCTGCTGCTGCTGTTACTACTACTATTACTACTACTTTTAATACTATGAATAATAATAATAATATTAATAATAATAATAATAATAATAATAAGAAGAAGAAGAAGAGAAGAAGAAGAAGAAGAAGAAGAAGAAGAAGAAGAAGAAGAAGTAGAAGAAGAAGAAGAAGAAGAAGAAGAAGAAGAAGAAGAAGAAGAGAAGAAGAAGAAGAAGAAGAAGAAGAAGAAGAAGAAGAAGAAGAAGAAGAAGAAGAAGAAGAAGAAGAATCTAAACGGGCGGAATAAGATTGGCGCTATCAAGACCTCAGTAGTTTCACTCCTTAGATATGGAGCAAGGGTAATCGCATGGACAGGAGAGGAACTAAAAAAGCTTAGACAGAAAGACAAGGAAGTTTCTGACTAGATATGGGTCACGCCACTCAAAAATGTGACACGGAGAGACTCTAAGTACCAAGTAAAATAGGAGGACTAAGACTCATTAGATACAAACACAGCATTATAGCCGAAGAAAACAGCATAGCTTGGTATGCAAAAAATGCCGCAGAACCACTCTTACTGGAAACAAGACGGTCAGGCTTGTGTAGGATAAAAGATTGCAAAGATAAAGCACTGGGATTGAATTAAACTAAAAATAGGTGGATGAAAAAAAATGCATGGACAATTTCATAGGGATATTCAAAAGAAGACAGAGAAAATAGATGGCTATGGATGACTAAAAGTGATTTAAAACCGGAAACAGAGGCCCTAATCTTTGCTGCCCAAGAGCAAGCATTAAGAACCAATTACATGAAATACAGAATTGACAACACATCAGAAAGTGATAAGTGCAGAATTTGTGGACAAAATGGTGAAACGTTATTGCGTATTACCAGTCATTGTACGCCACAAGCCCCCAAACAATATAAGAGACGTCATAACATATAGCATGGATTATACATTGGACACTTTGCAACAAGTATGCATTTGACAGAGCAAAAAGTTGTACGAATATAAACCCAAAGGCATCATCAAAAATGGTAAGGCAAAAATCCTATCGGACTTTATGATTCAGTACGGGGACAGAAAACCAGACATTATATTAATTGAGAAAGAAAACATGCAATGCTGGATCATAGATATAGCATGCCCAGCTGACAACAAGGTATGCGATAAGGAAGGATATCGATAGATATAACAGGTTAGCTTGGGGGGATAAGCAGTTGTGGTCGATGAAAAAGGTGGTAGTGGTACCAATATTTGTCGGAGCCATGGGAACAATGGGTAAAAATCTTCAAAAGTACATAGAACAAAAAGGGCTGCAATAAGGGTGTAGCATTTGCAGAAAACAGCACTGCTTGGAACCGCTCGAATACTCTGGATGCTGCTCGAAAAATAAGGGGTGTTGCCTTAGTTTACTGGTAGCGAACAGCTGATGATAATGACAACAAAAACAAGCGCAAGACCAAGCTTTTGCCACGAACTGAATTGTCAACCTTATGAATGAGCAAGTGTCTACGCTGTGCTGCAACTGAAATAGAGTGGATGCAACTATTGCCTATATCACGAACGAATGTCCTAGGCTTGCCCAAAACGAATACAAGTTGTGGCGACACTATCATGTAGCGAAAGTCCTACATTAGAAACTGTGGGCTAGAGAGAAGCTAGACATGATACGAGCACAAACTGCAGAGAGCGGTGAAGTCGAAGACTAGCAAAATCCTGTGGGATTTCCCAATCTAAACACATAAGATGCTAGAACATAGCAGACCAGACCTAGTGGTGGACAGCATGCACCACATATGCTATGTGGTTGATGCTGCATGCCACTTTGACGCAGAAATAGTCAATAAGGAAAGATCGATAAATGAATACAACCTTCTTACCTACCACATAGCCCGGTTTTGGAAAGTGAAGAATGTGAAGATAGTGCTAATTATTGTTGGCTCTTTGGGAACAGTATGAGAAGGCATCAAGGAGTATATAATAGAAATCGGAATAGAGTGCCTAGTAGAACTATTACAAAATATTTGCCTCCCTGTCACGGCCAGAATAATTTAGAAAGGTACCAGATAACTGAAAAGAATGAATAGCATGTGCAGGTAGCAAGCCCGCTACGTATGTAAGACTCCAGGAGATCCAACGAAACATTTGATAATAAGAAATAGTTGTAATATTAATAACAATAGTAATAATAATAATAATAATAATGATAATAATAATAATAATATAATAATAATAAATAATAATAATATAATAATAATAATAATAATAATAATAATAATAATAAGAGGAAGAAGAAGAAGAAGAAGAAGAGAAGAAGAAGAAGAAGAAGAAGAAGAAGAAGAAGAAGAAGAAGAAGAAGAAGAAGAAGAAGAAGAAGAAGAAGAAGAAGAAGAAGAAGAAGAATGATGATGTGTTTCTGGAAAAGACACATGGCCTGAAATTTGCGGGGATGAAACTAGACGATTACATCGACCCCAATGTTTCACTACTACTTACTTTATAGCTCTCGAAAGAATCAAAGGCAAAGTCGACCGTGGTAGAATATGAACTCAGGTCGTATAGACGGACGAAATGCCGTCTAAGCATTTTGCCCGACGTGCTAACGATTCTACCAGCTCGCAGCCTTAATAATAATAATCATAATATTAATATTAATAATAATAATAATAATAATAATAATAATAATAATAATAATAATAATAATAATAATAATACTAATAATAATATTAATAGGGCTGATAGCTACCTAACTCAGATACCAGGAAACCCAAAAATGGCAGAAGTTCAAAAGATAGTGCTCATGGGAACTGCTCATATCCTACGCAAAATACTCTCTATGTAATCTCAAGGTTTAAAACAAACATAATTTTCGGTTAAAAAAAAAAAAAAAAAACTTTTTTTTTTTTTAGACATTCATTAGTACAACATCCCCACCCCCCAAATATATGGCACACTAGGCATAACAACAACATGAACTTCCAACCCTGTTGTCTCTTGAGGTCTCTGGGTGAGACTTGGAGCCAACTTGTACAAATATAAAGCAAAAGTCAAACATAGAATAATAATAATAATAATAATAATAATAATAATAATAATAATAGGCGCAGGAGCGGCTGTGTGGTATGTAGCTTGCTTACCAACTACATGGTACAGGGTTCAGTGTCTACTACTATAGCCTCGGGCCGGCCAAAGCCTTGTGAGTAGAATTGGTAGACAGACACTGAAAAGAACACCAATGAAGAATATCCGAAGTCTTTAATTCCACATTCCAGATTTTAGTTATTTAACAACTTTTAAAACCCGTTTGGGTATATTTGTCTGACCCTATGCTCTTTGTGTCGTTGCTGAAATTGTGGACAATATATAGTGTCCACCAATATTTCATTACATCCTATTCAAAATTCAAATACTGTCATGATATGTTTCCTTTACTATCCTTCAAAGAATCGGTTCCCTCACAAAAATGTATTGATTTCAGTCTGATATTTTAAATCATTATTAACCAAGATAAAATACAGCAGTTTGGTACAATCCCTTTAGAGTGGAGAGATCTGTTGAAATTGCATATCGCCGAAATCAACTTTACGTAATATCCTTCCAGAATGTCACCAGTTGAACACAGTTTAATTCAACTGATTAGCGTCCTTCCCTACAACTTTGTGGCTTCATGACTATATTAGTAACGCTTATTAGGAACCATAATGTGTGAGCATTTTAGAGTTTTCGCCTGTCCTACCCTACCACTTGGCAACCGATCTCATTTTCTTTAGGTTACCCATCAGTTCGTGGTTCTGCAAGAAGAAATCGCTAGGATAAGAACAAAGAACAAACCATTAAGAAAGTAATGGGTTGATTCGTTTGACTATACCTTTCAAGATGGTGCTCCAGCATGAGCTATAACTGAAAGTAGTAAATGATAAAAGATATCAGATAGATGAGCTTAAAAAAAAAGGAAACAAAAAACTGACAAGGTTTGATTTCAGAGGTTTTAGGCTATTTCTTCTAACAGATCAAGCATTCTCGAAGAGGTTACCTCATTGTTTGTTCAGCATGTTGGTAATTACATGCATATTTGTATTCCGTATACAGTTCCGTTCAGTTTCTCCATATTATAATATCCCTACAATCAGTTCTCTACAGCATTCGACAAAACTACATCAGCTGAATTGTATAATTAAGGTGAGCATTTCAAATCTTTAACCTGGAATGCCAGTTGGTAGTCAGTGGAAGGTAGGTGGTAAAGAGATGTCTAACTAACTTCCTGTATCATTATCTTAAGTGGGATTACTTTGGCAATCGAAAAACAAATGCTACTGCAAATATTTACCATGGCAACGAATAAGAGTGTGTATTTAGCCGCCTTTTAAAATAACATGCACCTTAACATTATAAGCATAGTTACTTAATGTTTCCTTCTCTCGCTATTTTACTTTCACTTTAGTATCTCATTCAACTCCCCTTCCCACTCTAATCTGTTTTGTAGATTTCCTACTCCATTCTTTCTATCACCTTTTCTCTCCTTCTCTCTCTGCATACCTCTCATGTCACTTTGTTGTATTCCGTTTTCTCACTCTCTCAGATACATTTTTTTCTGTTATTCATCTTCCTATGCCTTTTCTCTTTGTCATTGTATTTTCTACAATTCTCCTCTTTACCCCCACATGTTCTCCCCTTCTCTCTCTCTTTCTCTCTCTCTCTCTCTCTCTCTCTCTCTCTCTCTCTCTCTCTCTCTCTCTCTCTCTCTCTGTTCTTTTTAACAATAATATATTATCCGCCTTTACATTTTTCAGCCTTAACCTATTTTTCTAAGACGCTTTCCACCTTACAATTCCACAACAGTCACTTTCTTTAATATGTCGTATACACCTTCTCTCTTTATTCTTTAAGTGTATCTCTCTCTCTTCCTCTCTCCCTCTCTCTCCCTCACTCTTTATTGTACATGTAGTTTCTTTTTTTTAACTCCCCTAATGCAACTTACTATATTCCATTTTTAAAAACCTTCTATCCTGTTAAGTCTGGATTGGTAGAAACGAGTCAGCGTCGTGTAGAAGCCAAGTCTTTTTTTTTCGGCATTTGTTCTGGGTCTTTACATTCTGATTTCAAATCCTGTCGAAGTCAGTTTTCCGTTTTATCCCTTTAAGTTCGATAAAGTAAAGTGCTACCTAAGTACTTACGCCTATAAATGTCTCTTCTAATACTTAATTTCCACTCTACTATATTCTTTCTCTTCTGCATTCTTTCTACAGCATAACTTTATTATACTTGTTTGTCTTCTGTTTTTCTATTTCAGGAACATATTTTCTATTCTAATTGTTTACGTTTGATTCATTCATTACTGATCAACGACAACGCGGTATCTTCATTGTAAACCGTGTTACGTTTAACGCGGATTGATTTGTGATAACAGGGGGCGGCGATCATTCAAAGATGGTGATCGAACCACAAAAGATCGACCCAGATGCCGTCAACAGTGCAGAAAAACAAATTGGGATCTCGGAACGAAACCTATTTTTCCTTTGTCATTTTTTCCACTGATTTATTCAACACGATGTTTCTTTTTCTTTTTTAACCAAATACCCGTGATAAACAAGGATATATATATTTCTACAATTATCTCCAATATTATCCCTCCTTCCCTTAGTTTCCCTATTTGTGTCTTTGTCTTTCTGTCTTTCTGTCTGTCTGTCTGTCTGTCTCTCTCTCTCTCTCTCTCTCTCTCTGTCTCTGTCTCTCTCTCATGTTTCTTCCGATCTTTCTCTTTTTAGAATTAGTATCTTTTAAACAATCTCTCTTTGTACGTTTTTATCTTCCCCTCTTTCCATAATACACACTTCATTCTTTCTGCCCGCTGTATTCCGATCTTTCTTTTATTTTCTGCTCTTCGCCTCTATATCTCTCTATATATAAACGGCAGTTTGTCTGTGTGTGTTTCTGTGTGTCTGTTTGCTTGTACCCTCACCCTGACCACGGCTTTCAACCGATTCTGATGAAACTTGACACACACATAGCCCAATGTCATAATTCAAAACTAACGCAGCGAAAATTTTGAAAAGTTCCCCCAGTTCTGAAAAAAATCGATAAATTCGACATGGGGTCGAGAATCAGAAACACAAACCACAGACTGTCTAGGGGACGCACATCGACCTTTTTAACTAAAAAAAAAAATTTACCATCATTTTTTCCCAATTTTTTGGCTATAACTATCTAAAAATGCTTTATAGTTATTTCCCTTACAAACCCGAGCAACGCCGGGCGATACTGCTAGTATGTATATAAAAGACAAGATGGCATAATTGTTAGTACATCAGGCAAAATGTCAAAGCGGTATTTCGAACGTTTTGAAGTTCTGAGGTCAAATTCTAGCAAGATCGACATTGCACTTCTTCCTTTCGGAGTTCAATAAGAAAAGTACCAGATAAGCACTGCGGTCGGTGCAATCTACTTACCTCCTCCCCCAAATTTGCTGGCCTTGTGCCAAAATTTGAAGCCAATATATGCATATGTAAAACAAAAATATGGCTGAATCGTTAGTATGATGGGCAAAAAGGTTAGCGGCATTTCGCCTGTCTTTATGTTCTGATTTCTGCCGAGGTCAACTTTGCCTTTCATTCTTTGGGGTCGATAAAATAAGTACAAGCTGTGCACTAGTGTCTGTGTGACTGACCCCCCACCCCACTTGAAATTGCTGGCCTTGTGTCAAAATTTGAAACCAGTATATGCATAGATACGGCACTCAGCCGGGAGAATCCTTATCACGCCGGGAAAAACACTGAGAGGATTTTCGTCCGCCATTATGTTTTGAGTTCAAATTTCACCGAGATCGGCTTTGCCATTCATCCCTTCATGGTCGATAGAAGAAATACCAGATGAACACTGGGTTCGATGTAAATGACTTACCTCCCCTTTCCACCACAAAATTGTTGATTCTTTGCTAAAATTTGGAATCTATAGATGTGGCCATGCATCAATGTCTTTTAAC